>NC_053167.1:11458829-11639000 GCF_016835505.1 Polypterus senegalus
TAACAAAACCGTGGGCAAGCAAAGCGAGCAGGGGCCAGAGCCCCCTAGTATATATACATAAATATGTATTTTTTAACATATATACATAATACATATACATATTTTTAAGTAGGTTTACAGCTGTTGGCATGGAAAAAAGATTTGCCGTTAATGATTACAATAATTTTATTAACTTAATAGCTTAAGAGGAAGAAGACAAGTAATCCAAATACAAAATGCAGTATTTAATAAATAAATAATAATGAAAAAATAAACTCTGTGTTTCGTGTCCTCACAACTGTAAACCTACTCCCTCCCCCCCTTAAATAAACTCTTACACACTATTTGTTATATTACAATATTAATGCTTACTCTCCTGCGATGAGCAGGTGCCCAGTCCAGGGTCAGTTTCCTGCCTTAAACCCTGTGCCAGCTGGGATACACACCAGCACCTCCCACAACCCTGTTCAGGACTAGGAGGGTCAGATAATAACTGATTGACTGTTCTTATTGTTCAGCAACCTTATGAGTTCTGTAAAAAAAGACTGTCTCTAAATTCCGTTAATGCATTTTAGAAATTCAGGGCTTTACCAAATGCTCAGTTGACTCTTAAGTTTCAGGTTTTTTAAATTTGAAAAAATAAAAAAATAACACAGGATTATTCAGAACATAATGGAATATGCTTTTTAAAAAAGATAGATACATATGAATAACACCAGATAGATAGATAGATAGATAGATAGATAGATAGATAGATAGATAGATAGATAGATAGATAGATAGATAGATAGATAGATAGATAGATATGCATTATACTATATCAATCAATCAATCGATCAACATTTATTTATATAGCACATATTCATACAAAAAAATGTAGCTCAAAGTGCTTTACAAAATGAATAGAAAAATAGAAGACACAATAAAAAATAAATATAAGTCAACATTAATTAACATAGAATAAGTAAGGTCCGATGGCCAGGGTGGACAGAAAAAAACAAAAAAAAACATCCAAAAGCTGGAGAAAAAAAATAAAATCTGTAGGGGTTCCAGACCACGAGACCGTCCAGTCCCCTCTGGGCAATCTACCTAACATAAGTCAAGCAGTCCTCTTTGTATTTAGGATTTTCATGGAAGGATCTGATGATGATGGTCACGTAGACTTCTATATGATTCTATATGATAGATAGATTTGGAAATGAAGTACGAAAGTAGGGGGAGAGTTGAATGAGCAGATTAAAATGATACTTAAGATGGTAGCATTTAGATATAGATAGAGAATTGCTCTATATTCAGTAAAAAAGGCAGAGCTGTAGTATGTAAACTAACAGTGAGACTAATAGGTATCATACTATATGAAATAAAAAGTGTAGCTGTGTGGAGATACAGATGAATGTCATATTAAATTGCTAAATTGTAAGGTAAGATAAATGTTGAGATATATTAGGCAATATCCAAAATAACAGACAGAGAGACAGCCATACAGATATCGAAAAAATCAGGTTTTCATAAATGACAACATGGATGCAGTGTGTGTATCAATAGACAGGTAATGCAGAGTGTGGTGCTGCTGCCTCGCAGTAAGGAGACCTGGGTTCGCTTCCCGGATCCTCCATGCATGGAGTTTGCTTGTTCTCCCCATGTCTGTGTGGGTTTCCTCTGGGTGCTCCTGTTTCCTCCCACATCTCAAACACATGCAGATTAGGTGAATTGTCAATCTTAAATTGTCCCTAGTGTGTGCTTGGTCTGTGTGTGTGTGCGTGCCCTGCCTGGGGTTTGTTTCCTGCTTTGCACCCTGTCTTGGATGGGATTGGCTCCAGCAGACCCCCATGACCCTGTAGTTGGGATACAGCGGGTTGGATAATGCATGGATGGAATTTGCAGAGATGTGGGAAGGTGCTATATAAAATATGAGTTAATAATTACAATGGGGTAAAATGGCATAAACCAAATAAAAAAAAAAACATAAAAAGTGTATCAAAACTGGTCAAATCAAAACTGGAATCATGTAAGAGTTAGATACATACAGTAGATGAAAGCAGATAAGAATTCATTGTAAGCTGGACGAGATTTAGATGAGGATAAACATTTTAGAGTAATTATTAGATTTGTAATAAAGATACAGAATAAATTTCAAAAGACTGATGCAGATTTTAAAAGTTAGAAAATAATTGCAAGCTACTGCACTATGACATCAAAATATAATGCTTTAAATTAAATTTAATATTTGCTTTTATTTTATTTTTTGGTTTTAGCAAAGTCTAATGATTGTCTTTAATCGGAAAATAAACACTATGCAAAGACAGAAGTGCAAACATGAATGAATCAAAACACAGCGAACTGTCAATAAAATCAGGAACTTAAATACAAATTATGACTTACCAGTTATGTTTTTAAGTGACAGAGAATTCTTTCAGAGGGGAAGCTTGACAGCCAAGTCAGTATGGTCCAATAGATTGTTCATTGTTATTTTTTGGGAAGTTGCTATCAAAACTAGATTGTTAACTAGAACCTTCTAACCAATATAGTGCACCAAAACGTTTTTCAGGAGTCATTCAGTTATTTCTCAAGCAAAGTTCAAGAATAATTTAAATTGTGTGGTCCTGTAAAATGAAACTCCAAAATGGCAGTGCCCATTAAAAATAAGCATAGAAAATGGCAACAGTCAGGACATCATTAAAATAATGGTAAAATAATAAATACATTATAAAACCAATCATGCAACATTACTTTTGTTGTGTGAAATAATGTGAATTCTTCGTGGTATTGTTTTAAATTCAATTGTCAAATGAGAGTAAGGTGATTGTGAAGGAAGGATAAAGTGCTTACCTCACACCTCATAGTCAGCCTGTATCTCTTCACATCACTGCAGTTTTTATACCTTATTCATTTATTTAGTTAGTTTGGAGATATTTATGTGCAGATGTTTATATAACCTAACAGTGTTGCTTGGATTTTTTTCATGAATTTGACATGGATTATTCTGCTGTTTCTATTTGTTATTCTTTACTGATATATGATATATTCAAATAACAAAATAATTTACATTTTTTAAGCACACAGACATGACTCCTCTTTTACATGTTATATTTTATGTGAAACTTACTTCTATATCATCTTATCAATATGACATATTGACTTTCACACAACTTTAATGCTTGATCTCTAAATGTCTGCGGGTTTCTCTTTCTTCAAAACTGGACTGTTTGCTGTTTATGTTTTTCAATGCTGTTCCCTTTTTTCTTTTTATTGGTAACACTTTAGTTTAGATACTGCAAATATGCAGCTATTACTCTTTTACTCTTATGTAACAAGACCTTACCAAAGGCTTATTTTAGTCTTCATGACACTTAGTAGAACCAGTAGATTGGTTATTCATGTCTGTGCAGTGTGGCATATTGTAATGATGGTAAAAGGACTTTTTCATATGAAGGATTCACAGGTCTTATACTAAATATGTAACATCAAGAGAAAAAAGTCTCAGTTATTTGGTTACACTCCAAAGTGACATTTTGTTAGTATATCGCATTGTAGAAGTGATTAAACACCTTACCTGATGTTTTGTAAGTATTATGAAGACACAAAGAAGTGTTTGTTAAGGTTTTGTTATTTAAGAGTCAATGAATAGTTAATGCATTTTTGCAGTACCTACTGTAAGTATTACCATTTTATCTTTCTCACTTAATACTCGTTATCTTAAAACTACCGGCGATGCCAAAGTGTCTGTTTTCCATTTTACAGAAGTGACAGTGGATCTTTTGACTTGACGGCAAAAAATATTGTTCTGTCTGTTGTGGTGCAGATCGGTATGGACAGTACAGGACGATTGTCTTTAGCTTACATCTCTTGTGGTTCAAGCGTTGGAGATTTGGGCATAACCTTCCATGGAGGTGCAAGGTAAGCAGTTTGATTGGTTAACCATACTGTCTTTCAGGAGAAAAAAAAGAGAGGCTGGATAACAGCAATGAGTTCAGCAGTATTTGGGCCTAACTGTTTGTTTCGTCATTACTGATTATGATTTAACACTGTATGAAGAGATCTTGTATACTTCCCCTACTGTTATTTCAATTTGTTAGTGATCTGCAAATTGTATTAATTTATTAATTGATTCATGATAGACAGACAGATACTTTCATTCTCTCAAGGTCAGATTGCACAAATTGTAAGGAAGAGAAAGTGATGAGCTATGTAATGTCAGTTAGGCTGATTCTTCCAGAATGTTAAATATTTTGTCTACTTGTTGCTGACATCTGCATTCATTCTACAGATATAAATAGCCAACAATTTAGCTCTGAGGAACCCAATACATTAGGCAGAGATACATTTAAATATGATGAAAATCCTATGTGACAATAACTGGTGTTAGACTCGGTTCAGGAACCTGTCCTACATTTGCAGAAGGTTATTAGTGCTAAAGGTGATGGGGTGAGACGTCACGGTCAAAAAGATGGGCAAAGGTCAAAATGCCAGAAATGTCCAAACAAGAACAAATAAGCAGAATCAAAGAGGAAAACAAAAATCAAAAGTCAGATGCAGAAGGAGGGTGCAACCAAAACACAAAACCCAGCTATTAGGGTATGATTGGGAAAAGGTCAGTTATCATTATAAAGATTGAGAAGATTTTTTTTGTCAACTTTAGGGATAAGGTAAAGTTTTATTGTAGCTTTTCTATAGTCATTAGCATGACATTTGCAGTCATGCCACCTTAAGAACACTGTCATATAAATAAAGAACACAAAAATGTTCATGAAAAATAACTTGTAAATTAAAAAAAGAAAATGTGAAAATAATACAAGAAATGGAATCCTCGGATTAAAAACTCCAATACAGACAAAAATACATGTTATCGTCAACCAAGGGAACATACACATCCATCAAAGAAATATTGGGGCACAAATGTGTTCATCCATCCATTCATTATCCAACCCGCTATATCCTAACTACAGGGTCACGGGGGTCTGCTGGAGCCAATCCCAGCCAACACAGGGCGCAAGGCAGGAAACAAACCCCGGGCAGGGTGCCAGCCCACCGCAGGGTTCAAAGACATATAATATAGGCTGAATCAGGCTGAAGGGCATGTTCAACGGGCAGTATGTTTAGGCTGATGGATTTTCTTTTTTTTTTTATTCCTTTTTTGCTGTGATTTTCCTTTTTACGGGTTTCTTAATCTTTCAGTGTCTTTTAATTTGAATCATTTATTTGTAGCAATTTAAGACAATAACCTTATCTAAAGTAAGATTATCAGTAATTACCAAAAGGCAAAGCAGCTATTCAGCAGCTTTTAATATACAATAAATATGAACAAATACTCATATCATTTTAATATAAAACACACAATGTTCTGTCTTATTTAAACCAATATACAGAGTACCACCAGGCATTATTAATGTATGACTGTTCCATTAATGTGTTTTTCAACAGCTGGCTGTATAACCTCTTCAGTGACACCATTGACCAGAGAATCCGTGAAGAGTTATACAGAAAGGTAAAATTGTTAATGTTGTATTTCTACAATTTAATTTAAAACCAAAAAAAATAATAATAATAGCATGAATGCCTCATTGTCCTGCTCTCTGTCAGTAAAATACTGGCAAGAATCATTCCTCCTGCTTTCCAGTTTTAGCACTATTTTTTTTTTTTTGCCTGGTCCTACTTTATGTTAATAAATACAATTTTGAATCCTTAAAACCATATGCATTTAATATATATATGATTACAGTTATGTTAGGGTTTGGAGACAGTTAATCGTGAATGAATAGCAAACTACAAGCAAGGGCATAATTTCATATCATATGTTACAGCTTTGTCCAACAGTCAATGAGAAAATCAATGAAATTGAATCCCAACTTCAACGCATGAAAGGTAGGGATGTCTGTATGCTAATATTGTTTAAAGGCAGCTAATTAATAAAGAAAAAAAAAAACGCTTGTAATAATGACAGTGTCTTCTGCAGTGACGTGATCAATTCTGTGACCCGACATTTGCGCGATAGACATATGAGCGCCGACAAAATCGCGAAAGTTTCATTACATATGAATTACTAATTTAAAGCATATACATATAATAATGTTTATTTTAGAAGTCAATATTATGAGACGCGGTATGCCGTCAGCACGACACGTAGATAGTCATTAAGATCACGCCCTGCATATGTAGGAAGAATTGCAGCAAGACGTCTTAATAGTTGAGCGTATTTAGACTTGCTGGCTGCCTGACTGCTGGTAATTCCGCTTTGTATACGACGCGTTATGCCAACCCTCGACTGAGTTATTTGTTCGCGGCATGCCACCAGCAGTTATAACAGTTATAACCTAGCACATAATGTGTACATAATGCGCACGTATCCGTCCCACTCTCTTGGCCTCTCTCGCGATTTTGTCCATCGCGGTTTTGTCGGGGCGCATTTGTCGAAAACCAGTTAGTGGGTTTGTGGGCGCTGATTTGTCCATCGCGGTTTTGTCGGGGCGCATATGTCTATCGCGCTTTTGTCGGTGAACCATAAATTCATTGTTGTTAATATCATTTTGTTTTTTGGATATTTCCTTTAGGTAAAAAAAGTAAACCCCGTCCTTACACTGATTGCTTAGTTAATTTTCTATACGTGTTCATCCTGATGACTTTGGTGACAGGGCTGTACACTCTTAAAAAAATAATGGTTCTAAAATGGTGGTTTGAAACATTGCTACACAAAGAACTGTTTAATTCTGCAAATCCTTCACTGCATAAAAAATGTTTTTTGGTGCTTTGAAAAGGTTCCTAATACAGTATGTGAAAAGCAAATCTTTAATGTGTAGTTGGCTACCCAGCAGGATACAAACAGATCAAGAAAACCTGAACTTAGGCCAAGTTTATTGTACATGGAAAGAGTCCTCTTAAGATCAGGAACCCATTGGTACTTCACAAATCTGCTACTATCTGTTCATGGCTATTAATGGAACCTGTTACAGGTTTGAATAAATGAAAGTTGTGTTTTTTTTTTTTTCTTTGCTGGAACATTCAAGTAGATGGTTCTTTTAGGAATCAAAACTGCTTCTTCTTTGGCATTACTCTACTCTTGTTCTTCTTCTTCTTCTTCTTTTGGCTGCTTCTGTTAGGAGTTGCCACCGCGGATCATCTTGTTCCATATCTTCCTGTTCGCTACATCTTGTTCTGTGACACCCATCACCTGCATGTCCTCTCTCTCCACATCCATAAATCTTCTCTTAGGCCTTCCTCTTTTCCTTTTTCTGGCAGCTCTACCTTTAACATCCTTCTCCCAATAAATCCAGCATCTCTCCTCTGCACGTGTCCAAACCAACACAATCTCGCTGCTCTGATTTTGTCTCCCGACCGTCCAACCTCAGCTGACCCTCTAATGTTCTCATTTCTAATCCTTTCCATCCTCGTCACACCCAGTGCAAATCTTAGCATCTTTAACTCTGCCACCTCCAGCTCTGTCTCCTGCTTTCTGGTCAGTGCCACCATCTCCAACCCATATAACATTGCTGGTCTCACTACCGTCCTGTAGAACTTCTCTTTCACTCTTGCTGATGCCCGTCTGTGACAAATCACTCCTGACACTCTTCTCCACCCATTCCACCCTGCCTGCACTCTCTTTTTCATCTCTCTTCCACAAACCTCATTACTCTGTGCTGTTGATCTCAAGTATTTAAACTCATCCACCTTCGCCAACTCTACTCCCTGCATCCTCACCATTCCTCTGACCTCCCTCTCATTTACACACATGTATTCTGTCTTGTTCCTACTGACCTTCATTCCTCTCTTCTCTAGATTATATCTCCACCTCTCCAGGGTCTCCTTAACCCGCTCCCTACTCTTGCTACAGATCACAATGTCATCAGCAAACATCATAGTCCATGGGGACTCCTGTCTAATCTCATCTGTCATTACTCTACAGATCTCCTTCATTTGTAAGACTGTTTAGGATAGTTAAGATTTGGAACTGGTGGCTGATCATTACATTTATTTTTTTACAATTTTTTCCAGTTGTCAGTTTTATTAGCCTTAACACACATAGCACAGCACACTGCCAATAGTCTAATTGTACCCAAGGCAAAATGAACATGGACGATCTGTTGCTGGATTGCACCATTTTTGAACAATGTGCTGTAGAGAGATTTCTTTGGGTAGATGGAGTGAAATATGCTGACCTTCACTGATTGCTTATATGCATATGCTTCAAACAGACCTGGGGGGTTTTGGTGATGAATTCTTGCAGGTGAAATACATGCAATATTGCAGAGAACTTGGGTATCCTCTTGGAGGTCAGACTGCTGTGTGCTTCTATGCTCCATCTCTCAAAGCAGAAGCAGCTAATGCTGGTACTGCATACCAGTTCACTTCAACCCCTGAGTACAACACAAACCAGGAGTGACAGCAGACCCTGGTCAGTTTAAACACTTGCACACCTCACTAAAGGGGTCCCCTTTGGACAGAAAATATCAGTGTGTGGACATTGAACATAGTTCTCCAAATGATTTGTTTCCACCTGTTCTTTTCTATACAATGCTCTGAACATTCATTTCTTTCCAAGGGCCAATAAATGTGCAGCCTATAGATGATGCTGTTTGTAGTGCTTGAAAGTTAACATAAACCACAATTCTGTGTATATCGCTTTTGTTCTAAACCCTCCAAAACTTTGTAATGGTACAAGAATAATGTCAAAGCTTTAATAATAATAATAATAATAATACATTTTATTTATATTGCCTTTTATATTTAACAATCTCAAAGTGCTACAAAATAAGAATAAATTAACAAACAAGAAAATCTATAAAAATAATTTAACAAAATGCCTTTCTAAAAAGATACGTTTTTAGGTTTCGTTTAAAAGCATCAATCGACTGTGGGGCTCTCAGGTAATCAGGGAGAGAATTCCACAGCCTCGGCGCCACCGAAGAAGAAGGTGCTACGTGCTAAGCTTAGTTCTGGGAACTTGAAGAGTGTTAGTATGCACAGAGCGGAGGGTGCGTGAGGAAGTATGAGGGATAAGGAGTTCCTGTAAATACAGGGGAGCAGATCCATAGACGCACTGATGGGTAAGGAGGGAAACCTTGTACTCTATTCTAAGTGGTACACGGAGCCAGTGAAGGGTTTTCAAGATAGGAGTGATGTGGTTATGCTTTCGTACCCTCATCAGGATCCTGGCAGTGCTGTTCTGAATGTACTGGAGTCTCTGGATACTCTTGCCAGGATTCCCAATGAGGAGCGCATTACAGTAATCCAGCCTGGATGAGACAAAGGCATGGACAAGCCTCTCTGCATCTGCCAGGGTGAGTGTTGGACAAAGTTTAGCAATGTTCCTTGAGATGCTAAAAAGATGACTTACACAGATGTTTAATGTGGGTGTCAAAAGTGAGTTGAGAGTCCATTTTAACACCCAAATTGGTAACAAATGTAGAAAGAGGAATGTTTTGACCAGAGAAATTGATACTGGTGATGGTAGAAGAACGAAGATGGTGTGGTGTGCCAACTAAAATGGCTTCTGTTTTAGATCTGTTCAGCTGAAGAAAGTTGAGCCTCATCCATGCCTCCATTTCCTCCAAACAAATAGTCAGTGTAGATGTTGGCAGAGGATCAGTAGAGGAGGTGGGAGTAGTCCTAAGATAAAGCTGAGTGTCATCAGCATAACAATGGAAAGATAGACCATGTCTGCTAATGACATTTCCAAGGGGGAGCATATAAATAATGAAAAGGATGGGGCCCAACACAGAGCCCTGTGGAACACCACAGGTAACATTATGGGTGTGAGATTTTGCGACATACTCAGTTCTACCGGTCAAATAAGATGTAAACCAATTGTGAACATTTCCTGAAAGTCCAATGGTGTATTGCAGACGGTGAAGAAGAATATTATGATCAATTGCATCAAAAGCAGCTGTCAGGTCAAGGAGAATGAGTAAAGAAGGAGAACCAGTATCTTTACATTCAAATCTGATTGAAACTATGGTACTTTTTCTACAAGATGTGCTGCAGGGTGAAATTATACTTACTGTATAACCAAAATTCTCATTATTCCCACTAATTGACTGTTTCAACTCAGAAGAATTTAGTTTTCTGTAAAATTGCATTTTCCAATGACTTAAAAAGTCAATAATTGTTCTGTGGCACAAATGTTTTATTCAGGGGCAATTGTATGTGGCATGTACAAAAGTAAGCTGCTCCAGTGAACTGCTGTAATCATTTTAACCCAAGGTAGCAAAACAAAACAAAATAAATATTCTATACTGAAAAGCACTCGGTAAGTTATATAGTAGTTCTGATACACGATTAACTGACTCCACTCTAACTGAGGACCACACTCCTAGGAAATTTCCCAGGTAAAGTCAAATAACACACCTATTGTACAAAACAAACAAACAAATAGACAATGCAAACAGAACACATTATTAAAATATTAAAATGGAAACATTCCTTATGAAATTAAACATTACTTAAGCTACTACGACTGTGTAGTTTTTTAATTTATGGATAGTTAAAAATGAGAAAAGTCAAAGTCCCATGCTGTGGTAGGCTGGTTATGATAGAGAGGAAAACAAAATCTGCAGTCAGTGGGATGCTTGAAAAAAAAAGCATGCAGGAGTCCCAAGACTAAAAGACCACCCAGTGCCAATTAAAAGAGTTAATCATTATTTTTATGATGCCCCTTCCTAGAAGATTTGAATTTGTGGGTCTCATTAATACTTGTAGTCATCCATATCCTTCCCAGTATCACTAACAACTGTGGAGAAAGACAATGGGCAAGAAAATGGAGAAAAAGTAGTGGTTAGTGTGAAGTTGTTAAGTACAGAAAGTGATATTGTAGTATCTACATTGGTCAAAAAAATGTAAGGAACACTTTGAAAACACATCAGATCTCAATGGGGAAAAAAATCCTGCTGGATATCCATACTGATATGGACTGGGTAATGTGTTAGGAATGAAAAGATGCTATATTGTTTGATGGAAATGAAAATTACCAACCTACAGAGGGCTGAATTCAAAGACACCACAAAAATCAAAGTGAAAAAATGATGCTGCACGCTCAGCCATTTTTCTGAAATTTCATTGCAGCAACTCCAAATCGTACTCAGTGGTTTGTATGGCCCCCACTTGCTTGTATGCATGCCTGACAACATCTTCTTGGGATGCATGCTCCTAATAAGACGACCTGATGATTTCCTGGGGGATCTCCTCCTAGATCTGGACCAGGGAATCATTGAGCTCCTGGACAGTCGACAGTTACCTGAATAGGTGATCGTTTGGATTTAGGTCAAGAGAGCGTGAGGGCCAGTCAATGGTATCAATTCCTTCATCCTCCAGGAATTGTCTGCATACTCTTGCCACATGAGGCCTGGCATTGTCGTGCACCAGGAGGAACCCAGGACCCATTGCACCAGCATAGGGTCTGACAATGGGTCTAAGGATTTCATCCTGATGCCTAATGGCAGTCAAGGTGCTGTTGTCTAGCCTGTAGCGGTCTGTGTGTTCCTCCATGGATATGCTTATCCAGACCCTCACTGAGTAACCACCAAACCGGTCACAGGCAGCATAATGTCCTCTGTGGCTTCTCCGGACCCTTTCACGCATGTCACATGTGCTCAGGGTGTACCTGCTCTCATCTGTGAAAAGCACAGGGAGCCAGTGGTGGACCTGCCAATTCTGGAATTCAATGGCAAATGCCAATCGAGTTCCACAGTGCTGTGCATTGAGCACAGGGCCCACTAGAGGACAGCGGGCCCTCAGGCCACCGTCATGAAGTCTGTTTCTGATTGTTTGGTCAGAGACATTCACACCAGTGACCTGCTGGAGGTCATTTTGTAGGACTCATTTTGGCAGTACTCATCTTGTTCTTCCTTGCCCAAAGGAGCAGATACCAGTCAGTCCTGCTGCTGGGTTAAGGACCTTCTACAGCCCTGTCCTGCTCTCCTAGAGTAACTGCCTGTCTCCTAGAATCTCCTCCATGCCCTTGAGACTGTGCAGGGAGACACAGCAAACCTTCTGGCAATGACACGTATTGATGTGCCATCCTGGAGAAGTTGGACTACCTGTGCAACCTCTGTAGGGTCCAGGTATCGCCTCATGCTACCAGTAGTGACACTGACTGTAGCCAAATGCAAAAAGAATGAAAAAACAGATGAGGAGGGAAAAATGTCAGTGGCCTCCACCTGTTAAACCAGTCCTGTTTTGGGGGTCCTTTCATTGTTGCCCCTTTAGTGCACCTGTTGTTAACTTTATTAACACCAAAGCAGCTGAAACTGATTAACAACCCCCTCTGCTACTTAACTGACCAGATCAATAGTCCAGAAGTTTCATTAGCTTGATGCTATACTTGGATTAAAAAGCGTTCCTTTAATTTTTTTGAGCAGCATATTATGATATACTAACTCTGTTACACGGGAAACTTCCTAAGGTAATAGGCCTCAGTTACAGTGCAGTTAATGGGATGTATCAGAAGTACTATGTAACTAATTGCATACTTCTCTGTATACCAGGGGTTAATATTGTTAGTTCGCTGGAACTCCTTACTCAACATATAATTAGTCAGGAGTAAAGCACTCCTACCGTAGATCAGTTCTTGCTTTTCCTAGTTACTGATTTTGGGTTTTGTTGATGGTCATTGCAAAATAAAATTGAACAGGAAACTGAATTCTTTTGAATTCAAAATGGTAATTAGTAGGGGTAATGGGAATTTCATGTATAGTATAGTAGCATACATTTTAAAATGGTCACTTCAATCAGATTTGATTGTAGCGTTTTTGTCTGTAATCTTGCAGCACTGAATGTAAAATGGGGAATTACTCTGAACAGAGTGCCAGCCAGTTCCTAGCATTTTTAACTAGATGTATGAAATCAAAGGTCATTCTTCTGATTCTGATTAAGGGGTTGCTATCGAGAAAGTCCAGGTTGACCCCCCCCACCCCACCTTGCCTAGATACTTGACCTCTGCCACCGCTTCAAACTAATTGTTTGCTTTTAGCCCAGGCAGAGTGTGAAGATGGCTTGACATTCTGCTTTTTGAGTCATTCAGATGGGACTCTAATGCATATGCAGATGTTATTTAGCAAATCAGCTTACAAATGTCACGCACTTATTGTAGTTTCGATGTCTGCAGCTGAAACACAGGCAGGTTAAGAGACTTCCTCAGGATCTTTCATTGAGTCAGCGGTAGAGATTGATCCATCAGTTTACACTTGATTACCTGGGCCACCTCTTGATGGTTTCAGATTTGCTGTTGGCAGAAAATGCTTTGAAACTGAATGACATGGATTATGATTCCACTCAGGATGGATTCTTGCTTTTAAATGAATCACTTGTTTAATTTGCAGGCTTTTTTTCCCCAGATTCTGCAGCCAAAGCCCTCAATATACTGTGATTCACATATGTACAAAATTTAGAAATATTTATATACCTCATGTGATTTGTTTTCTGTATAGTGTTCTCTTTCATTGTTTTCTTTTAATTTCCCTTTTCAATAACATTTGTAATCTAATTTGAGGTGCGATTTTTCAATTAAAAATTTTATTTGCCTTGTCATTTACTTTGTAATGGTTTATGCTGTGTGGCTGGTGGTGAAGAAGCATGCAGAAGCAGGGAGAAGTGTTGCTGTACCACCTCAGTAACCCCTTTTATCTAAACTAAAAAAGAAAAGGAAAACAATTGCTTAAAGACACAACTTAAAAGACACTGATGTAAGGTCAGCTACTCTGGCTTTTCTTGTACATAATTCCCTCTTGTAAGCATTTCTGGCACTTCTCGGACTCGGGTCCTGGTCAGCATAATCACAGCACCTTTCTGTGCTGTCACGTTATATGGCAGATTGTGTCAGAAGAGGCTGGACTTGCTCCGGATGTCACGACTTGGCAAGAGTGTCCTCACTGGGTGGCTTCCCTGGGCTGTGAATAAAGGGCAGGATACTGTTGGTGGCAGCACCCCCTCTTGCCCCGGAGTAGTATTGCTTACCTCAGTTGAGCTTCTCTGGGGACCCTTAGACATTTGTCCATGACGACTGAAAATTTTAAAATCGCAAGTTACTTTAACATATGAAATTTGTTCTCAGATATTCTTTTTAAAACACAACATAATATTTTGAAGCTTTGCTTGATGATGAATTATTCCTGTAACTATATCCCCAACTCCTTCGAGTGATGCCATGATGTTTTAAGTATTCATTTCAGGAATTATGTTATCACTATAATAGGTTAGATTAGATAAACTCAGAATCATACAGCAACAAAAACATAAAAAAACAAGAATCCAGACTCATAAAACAAATACACTTCCCGGGTCCTCCCTGCATGGAGTTTGCATGTTCTCCTCGTGTCTGCGTGAGTTTCCTCCGGGTGCTCCCGTTTCCCCCCACAGTCCAAAGACATGCAGGTTAGGTGCATTGGCGATCTTAAATTGTCTTTAGTGTGTTCTTGGTATGTGGGTGTGTGTGTCCTGCGGTGGGCTGGCACCCTGCCCAGGGTTTGTTTCCTGCCTTGCGCCCTATGTTGGCTGGGATTGGCTGCAGCAGACCCCCGTGACTCTGTGTTAGGATATAGCGGGATGAATGGATACATTCTCAAATTTTTCTTTTTCAGGCATTTGATTTGTTGCTCAGCATAGAGAACACACTCCTTTTCTGAGAGTTCTAATTTGAGTAAAACCAAAGCCCACAGTGCCCTCTTGTGGTGATTTATTATTATCGCACCCTGCAATTTTGTGTTTTTTTTTTTTTTTTTGCTATTGCTGTTATCAGCTTTCATTTTCCAGGCTTCAGACTTTTTCTTTTCTCTATGGCTCTTGCTCTGTTAAGTTTGATTTCTCATCTTCTGAGCTGCTGGTCAACCCTAAACCACTCAGTTGGCTCACATTTAAATTAAATTTAAATTGTATTTTAAGAACTGTGACCAACTGGTCATGTTCTATATGAGAAAATGTCATTCAGATGAAATATGGAATAAATAATTGGAGGCTTAAAATCAGTTCACTGACAGTGTTACATTTATGGCTTTCATGTTATAACAGCTGATACACAGATATATATTGCTGCTCATTTATTCATGTACTTCATTTTTTCTTTTCACAAGATTTGTCTTACACTGCATCCGGAAAGTATTCACAGCACATCACTTTTTCCACATTTTGTTATGTTACAGCCTTATTCCAAAATGGATTCAATTCATTTTTTTCCTCAGAAATCTACACACAACACCCCATAATGACAACATGAAAAAAGGTTTACTTGAGATTTTTGCAAATTTATTAAAAATAAAAAAACTGAGAAAGCACATGTAGATAAGTATTCACAGTCTTTGCCATGAAGCTCCAAATTGAGCTCAGGTGCATCCTGTTTCCCCTGATCATCCTTGAGATGTTTCTGCAGCTTCATTGGAGTCCACCTGTGGTAAATTCAGTTGATTGGACATGATTTGGAAAGGCACACACCTGTCTATATAAGGTCCCACAGTTGACAGTTCATGTCAGAGCACAAACCAAGCATGAAGTCAAAGGAATTGTCTGTAGACCTCCAAGACAGGATTGTCTCGAGGCACAAATCTGGGGAAGGTTACAGAAAAAATTTCTGCTGCTTTGAAGGTCCCAATGAGCACAGTGGCCTCCATCATCCTTAAGTGAAAGAAGAAGTTCGAAACCACCAGGACTCTTCCTAGAGCTGGCCGGCCATCTAAACTGAGCGATTGGGGGAGAAGGGCCTTAGTCAGGGCGGTGACCAAGAACCCGATGGTCACTCTGTCAGAGCTCCAGAGGTCCTCTGTGGAGAGAGGAGAACCTTCCAGAAGGACAACCATCTCTGCAGCAATCCACCAATCAGGCCTGTATGGTAGAGTGGCCAGACGGAAGCCACTCCTTAGTAAAAGGCACATGGCAGCCCGCCTGGAGTTTGCCAAAAGGCACCTAAAGGACTCTCAGACCATGAGAAACAAAATTCTCTGGTCTGATGAGACAAAGATTGAACTTTTTGGTGTGAATGCCAGGCGTGATGTTTGGAGGAAACCAGGCACCGCTCATCACCAGGCCAATACCATCCCAACAGTGAAGCATGGTGGTGGCAGCATCATGCTGTGGGGATGCTTTTCAGCGGCAGGAACTGGGAGACTAGTCAGTATAAAGGGAAAGATGACTGCAGCAATGTACAGAGACATCCTGGATGAAAACCTGCTCCAGAGCGCTCTTGACCTCAGACTGGGGTGACGGTTCATCTTTCAGCAGGACAATGACCCTAAGCACACAGCCAAGATATCAAAGGAGTGGCTTCAGGACAACTCTGTGAATGTCCTTGCGTGGCCCAGCCAGAGCCCAGAGTTGAATCTGATTGAACATCGATCTTAAAATGGCTGTGCACCGACGCTTCCCATCCAACCTGATGGAGCTTGAGAGGTGCTGCAAAGAGGAATGGGCGAAACTGGCCAAGGATAGGTGTGCCAAGCTTGTGGCATCAAATTCAAAAAGACTTGAGACTGTAATTGCTGCCAAAGATGCATCGACAAACTATTGAGCAAAGGCTGTGAATACTTATGTACATGGGATTTCTCAGTTTTTTTTATTTTTAATAAATTTACAAAAACCTCAAGTAAACTTTTTTCACGTTGTCATTGTGGGGTGTTGGGTGTAGAATTCTGAGGAAAAAAATGAATTTAATCCATTTTAGAATAAGGCTGTAACATAACAAAATGTGGAAAAAGTGATGCGCTGTGAATACTTCCCGGATGCACTGTATATACAGTGGATTCAGACCCCTTCACTTTCTGCACACTTTCTACTGTAGATTACATTTTAATTGGATAGTCTGTGATTTTTACATAGTCAATAACCCATAATGACAAAGTGAAACCATGTTTTCTGAAAGAATTGTGCATTTTCCAACCATTTCTGAATTCACTGTTGTTTATCCGTGGAAGTCTTTGTAACAAGTGTTAGGGGATATGAGATGAAATGAAAAAGGAAGCAGAGCACAAATCCAACTCTTTTCAAACATAAATTGCACTTTCCTTCCATCATGTTTCTCAGTCTGTTTTCTTTTAAAAGATGTGAGAGACCACAACTGACCTCAGCAGCATTGAGCAGTAGACAGGCACCAGCCCTGGACAGGCTTGCCAGTCATAAACTCCTTATATTTCGCTAATAATTGTGTTTCCAATTTACTTGCTATTAAAATCTTTAATGAAAATTCTATTTACACTATGAGAACAGCTCAGATATGGAATTATGCCCATAAAAACGAGTGCTGCGATGCAGAAATGATACCCATTAGGCCACATTATCTTCATGTGTCACGCTGTAAGAGGTGTTCTTGGAGACGAACACGGTGTTTACTGCTGTGTACGCAGAGGACAAGTCTGGGATGATCAATTAATATTGCCATAGACAATCAATTACTTTTACTGCAGGCATTTTGTAATTTATAAAAGAAGTTCAAATCCAAGCTTGTAAAACATTTAAGCAGAGCCACTTGATCAAGAAGCAGACAGGACCAAGTAGCTGAGAACATGAAAACTGCTGGTGAAATGAAGTGGTGGTCTCCTTCTCTATTGTGTCATATGAGCCGAGTCCTCATCCTGGTGGACTGTAACATCTGCAGGTTTTCAAAACTATTCTTATTTAGACCCCGTGTCAATTAAACTTCCTCCTGTTTCCATTATCCTTTTGTCTTTTTGAGTCTAAAAATTCTCATCCATTTTTGCATGAATGTAATAAACATTATTCAGTTTTTCTGAGAAAGCTTGCTAAGAATGTGCTTTTGAAATACTGATGATATTAATATGATTTAAGCTGTTTATCCCATGTGTGGAAATGACACTTAAAGAGCAGCTTCGCTTCACCACTGGCTCCTCAAGTTAACTCCCCCACGTTTCACCCACCATTGGTGCCAACTTCCTTTCCTGAAGAGTACTTAGTCGTATTCCTCTTTTTGTCTGCTCTTTGTTTAATGTCACTGCCTGAATATAATTAAGGAAGTGAACTCTACAGAGCAAAAAATATCAATTCAAAGAAGAAAATGAAAAAGGACAATCCCCTCTAATAAAATATATATTGAAAATATAAATACACACAGCCAAGTCTTTCTGACTACATCATGAGAACAGAAATGGATGAGCTGATTGCCCAATTAGTTTAAATAGTAGTAGTAATTCTGAATTGTACCTGAATGGCGACAGTGATCAAGGAGCAGACAGACACGAAGAGGACTGACTCTGAGCATCCTTGTACTAAGCAGATACTGATAGTTGTAATGTTCAAAATTCTAAGAAACAGTACATATGTAGTGTAGGTGCCTGACAGATTGCAAGAGTGAAGAGACATTAACATATCAGAAATACAGAGAAGGAAATGAAAAGATGGTGAAAACAACTGGAGAAGCGGAGTTCATGTATTAGACATCACAGCATGACAACATGACATGTCTTACTGGATGTAAGAGCTTGATGTGCCACCCAGAGTTAGCTTCAGATTCTGCTGGGATCAGCTTTATCTTGTTTGACTCAAAAATGTGATCTATTGGGTTCAGTAAATGGATGAATGGATTATGAAAGTTCAATAAAAAATAATAATGTGTTTATATAGCACATTTCATATATTGGTTGCAGCTCAAAGTGTTTACGAAAATTACAATATTATCTCCATAGTAATATGCTACTCACAGTCTATAACAGGGGTCCTCAATCACAGTCCTGGAGGGCCGCAGTGGCTGCAGGTTTTTATTCTAACCTGGTTGATTAATTAGAAAGCAATTCTTGCCAATAATTTAATTTAATGGCTTGTTACTGCTTTAATTCTGCCATGTCAGGTAATTCTCATATCCTGGATTTTCTTCCCCTTTCTAATGATTTGAAGGCTAAAATGGACGAGCAATTCTCAGTTCTTCACTTTCCTTCCAAGTATTTAATTAAACCATATAGTGCATGATAAATACACACTGGTGTAAATAGTAACAAGCTAAATGGAGAAATGCTGGTCTCTTTTGTCATTTGCATGTTATTGCTAATTAGAAGCAATTAAAAACCAAGAATACAGCTCTTTAAAAACAAAATACGCAATGAGGGTTCAAAATCTTAATGAGCGAGACAACTGAAGTGAAGTAGAAGTGTTACTTGAGCAATAAGTGCTTCTGATTTAGTAACTGGGTTGGAGCAAAAACCTGCAGCCACTGCGGCCCTCCATGACTGTGATTGAGGACCCCTGGCCTATAATAATAATAATAACTAGAGAAATAAACATTTAACATATAAAGTAAACAGGATAACATAAAAAAAATTGCTAAAACTATTGACCATTTATTCTATAAGTGATGGAGTGACTAAGTTATTAAAAGAAGGACTGTAGAAATAGTATACAGTAACTGTCATGTCCAATGAACAGGCCACACGTTACTGAATTCCAGTGGAAGGTGCAACACACTCAGTGTGTTTACTTGCACATAGAAAACCAGGATAAGGTAAGTAACCTGTTTAAAGTAAAAACCTTTGTTTATATGAGCAAGCCCACTTCTGGAGTTCTCCTTTGGCAAAATGCTTCATAGTCATTAAACCACACAAAAACTACTTAAATGTCATCATCGGTTGGCCACTGTGAATCTGAAAACAAGCATGGAGCCTATGTCTCCTCAGCAGTGTGGGGAACGTTACTTATAAAAGTAAATTAGTTACGTTACTCATTAATTACAAAACATCCCAACAAATCTAATCTATAAAGCTCAAAAATCTGTGCATATATATATATATATATACTAGCAAAATACCCGCGCTTCGCAGCGGCGAAGTTCTGCCTTAAAATTTTTATTAAGAAGAAAATTAAACCTTTTTAAACTGAGGGAAAATATACCAATAATTATTTGTTAAGGATCTCTTTGTATACCACATTGTGAGTTCGGCCCTCCGGTTGTAATATGACCAAGCTGTGCGCTGAGCATACTCTTGAGCATGCAACGTACAGTTGGACATATGAACAGTAATCTTGTTTCAAATCTCACAGCTTGGATTGCTGCTGTCATAATCGGTTTGAGTTTCATGGTTTGTTTCAATTACGACAGTATTTGCAGGACTTGTGTTGAAGTGACATTCGGCATCTGTCAAGCGTTGTAAGTATACAACCAGTTTCATTGATAACTTCAAATCCAGCTTTTGAGAGTGTAAACATTCATAAACATCAAAGTGTCCAATACTGAAATTGTCACCTGTGAATCTAAGATGTTTAAGAGGCATTGGCGGTTGTCGAAAGGTGTAAAATATTTGGTCATTTCGGTACACTTGAAAGCGACAACCGAACAATTCAGCGGTAGCCATCAACTCACATGCAGAACCATAGGTGAAGGGCTTAAGCATTTCACTCTTCTAGTGCTCCTGTGTAGTATAATTATCTCCTGTACCGTCATCAGTCCACACCTTATATAGGCAGGCAGCCAACAATGTGGGAGGCGTGGGGATGGGGGACCCAACGCCGCCTCACACGGTGACCAAGCTGCAGGCTATGGACGTATATATATATGTAAGTAGGATTCAGTTAGCGTTGGGAACCCGCGTACCAAATTTCTTGAAGATGGGCCCATAAATAACAAAGACTGTTGGAAAGCTCTATATGGCGGCCAAAAGTGGCGTCATACCACCAAAATAAGTACGTGCATTGGTTTCGGTTAGCGCAGGGAAGCCGCCTACCAAATCTCGTGAAGATGGGGCCATAAATAAGAAAGTTCAACATGGCGGACGTTGTCGACCGCTATGACCGTTATGTGTAGAATTTCGAAATGAAACCTGCTTAACTTTTGCAAGTAAGCTGTAAGGAATAAGCCTGCCAAATTTCAGCCTTCTACCTACACGGGAAGTTGGAGAATCAGTGATGAGTGAGTGAGTCAGTGAGTGGTTTGCCTTTTATTAGTATATATATATATATATATATATATATATATATATATATATATATATATATATATATATATATATATATATATATATATCTACTCTATAAAATCCTAAGTCTAAAAGTGCAACAATTTTGTGCAACGGTTTTATGTCACTTTTTTGTCACACTTAAATCAGGCTTATTTTAAAACCTAAATATATATTTGGTATCATTCTTTTCAGAATTTATCATACTTCAATGTGATTTTGTTAGATTATCAGATTCTTATTCAATTTTTAAATTCTAAAGTAAAAAATATCAAGAACTCACGTTCTGCAAGACGAGACTTTGTGCCAAGAGATTTAACCACGCTTGGCGCCGTAAAAAAAAAGACAAAGAGTAGGACAGCTGCTGTACAGGCTTTTAAATGTTCAAAGCGCCATGCAGGATGCAGATCACGTGGCACGGAGGCAGCAGCAAGCCAGCAGCTGATCGAGCAAAGATGAGGTAAAAAAAACTGTATTTGCTTCCCAATGTATCACCAATTAAGAGGAGGTTTTGGAGGAGCAACGGCGTCTCCATGGGGTGCATTAAGCTGCCCTCTTCTCAATGCGAGTGGCAGAGACATGAAGTGGCTGGTGCATAGTGCAGACCAGGGGGGTTGACGAGCGAAGTGAACGGGGGCGAATCCTCTAATATACTGTATATATATATATATATATATATATATATATATATATATATATATATATATATATATATATATATATATATATATGTACACACACACACATAATAAAACACCAAGGCCTGTGTGTCCAGTCCCTCATAGCAATCTGATTGGTCAGTTTGACTTTGTTGTGATAGGTCAGGCTTTGCTGATGCAAAACAAAGAGGAACAGTCAGTGTGAGATGCATGAGAGGGGATGCTGAGAGAGATATATTCAAAAACAAAGTATAAAATCAGAGAGGAGGGGAGAAAAGCACCTCAATGTTACAATTCTCAGTCTAACACACACACTCCAATAGGCCTGATAGTTTATGTAACAAAGTTGCAATTTCATAAATGGCACCTGTACAAGCCTAAACATTTCAAATAGATCACAGATGTCAAACTCCATGTCTGAAGGGCTACAGTGTCTGCAGGTTTTCATTCTAATCCATTTCCTAATCAGTGACCAGGTTTCACTGCTAATAAGGATTTTTTGCTAATAAGGATTTTTTTTTGTTTTTAATGATTTAGTCCTCTTAATTGATTCTTTTCTTCATTAAATAAAAGCCAAACAGAAATGAGATGTGAAATGAGCTGACAGATAACAAGTTGAATTGGAGCTTCAAACTTCAACCAGTTTCACTCTAGCCAGGTTCTTAATGAGAAGCCAATTCTTGCTGTTAATTAAACCCGTTATACTGTATAATTCCACAGCTTGTTGCCGCTCTCTTTTTGCTACAGTAGAACTGTTGATTTTCTGTTTTTTTTAAGGACACCGTCAAAATGTTTTGGTGACCTCGGAGATAAACCTTAATGATACCTCCACCCTTGTTTGTTTCAAAATATTGTGTGATGGGCACAGGTTAGCTGGTCATGTGGCAGCTCATTTTGTCTCATTATTATTTGGCAGTTAGTTAAGGAAAAAGAAACAACTAAGGGGCCTGAGTCAAGTTAATTAAAACTAAGGCAAAAGAAGTGAATTAGCAGCCAAAACTGTAATTTTTATTCCACACTTGTCACTGATTAAGAAGATGGTTAGAATGAACACCTGCAGCCACTGTGGCCCTCCAGGACCGCAGTTTGACACCCCTAAAATAGATTATCTTATGGTCAATAGGCATATTTAGCTCTGCAAATGGTTATATAAACTTTTTACTTAACTCTTTTAGGGCAGGGAGAGGGCGAAAAAAAGCTGTAAATGTCGATAAAACTCATTGTTACGTTATGGGCAGACCCTCTTTGCCTGGAGGACTGGTAGATTAATTGATTTGACTTGACCCTGCATGTGTGTCAGTAGCACAGAGTAAACAACATCTAGAATGGCATTGATTGCGGGCGAGAGAGTGAAGTAAATGTGCAAAGCAAAATACTCAGTGGATGACATTTTGCATATATTTTATTATTTTGAATTGGACTCCGACTTGTTGGACTATGATTTGGTGCATGCGATCTGGAGATCTTGATGTAAAACGAAAGGGAGGCACTGGCATCACCTGATCAATCCCCAGTTAACATGCCACCGCCGCCGCCACCACTGTCCAGCCGCTGCCAGTGTCTACACACTGCATGCTGCAACAAACGTTATATGTTGAGATTTATGTGAGAAACCATTACTTTGTTTTCTTTTTATAATCCAGAAATTTTTGGAAAAATATTCAGTCCTGGGAAAAAAGGGAAATAAAAATCAGCCGTAAAAGAGTACATTTCGTCTGGCATATTTTTTTTTCTTATTTCAAATTAAGTAATTCAATATTGCAATCACCAATGACAAGATGAAGTCTGTGACCAAAGCACTGGATCCTCAGCCACTTGTTTAGTTACATCACCTTGACAACAGTAATCCCGTTGTCAGTAGTCAGTAGCAACTGGTCCCATCGGGTTGAGCCTCCAGCTTGTGAGGGCATCCTACAAGGCTTCAGCTGTATGCTCCCTGGTGTGGTCTTGGGGAATGTGGCTGGTTTGGAGGCAGGCACTTTTCAGCTCCCAGTCTCCCATGAAATGTATTGTCACACTTATGTATGGCTCGCAGGTCCTGCTGGACCAAATATCGGTGGTCAGTGTGACGTGAAACACTTTGGCGAGCCAGGTGGCAAGACTTTCTCTAACTTCAGTATACATTTTTGGCAGTACTTGTTTTGCAAAGTAATTCCGACTAGGTAACCTGTATCTTCATCATGAGTTTTTAGCAACTGTATAAAGCTGTCTTGTTCCACAGTTGAGATGGGGACCATGTCTTTAGCGATATGATAAGCCCCACTTCTCACTTTTTTTCTCATAAGGCACAGCATGGGTATATGAGTTTTGTAACGTGGTTTGCTTTGGGGAAGGAGGCTGGGAAGACCTCATGGTCTGGGCTGCAGCATGCATTTTCACAAACTCTTAATGCTGCACTTTATGGCGCTGTTGTAAATGTTGGAAAAGATTAGTAATGCTCAAAGCTTTTGTCGGGACTCGACATTCTTTACATTCTTTATAGAATACATTATTCTGTTGTTCATCTGACACTTTGAACCCAAACCATCTCGAAATAACTGAGCCATCTTTTTTCTTTTTACCAACCAGCTCTTCTACAATAGATCCCTATGTGTTTTTATCTGTCTCCGTCCTGTCACTTCCTGCAGCACTTACCAAGTAAAAAGGTGAGGGAGGAGTGAATTGTGTTCAGAGAGGGAAAGAGGTGGGGCAGGGTGTAGTTGTACGAGAGACAAATGGGGAGAAGAGAAAGACGAACTGGCAGCTGTATGAGTATACATTTTAAGAGAGGACAAAGTCGACTATATTTCCTTAGAAGGTTGGCATCTTTCAACATCTGCAATAAGATGCTGCAAATGTTCTATCAGACGGTTGTGGCGAGCACCCTCTTCTACGCGGTGGTGTGCTGGGGAGGCAGCATAAAGAATGCCTCACGTATGGACAAACTGGTGAGGAAGGCAGGCTCTGTTGTAGGCATGGAGATGGGCAGTTTGACATCTGTGGCAGAGCGACGGGCACTGAGCAGGCTCCTGTCAATCATAGAGAATCCACTGCATCCACTGAACAGGATCATCTCCAGACAGAGGAGCAGCTTCAGCGGCAGACTGCTATCACCGTCCTGCTCCACTGACAGACTGAGGAGATCGTTCCTCCCCCACACTTTGCGACTTTTTGTCTGTTATACCTGCATTTTTATCACTCTTTAATTTAATATTGTTTTTATCAGTATGCTATCTATCTATCTATCTATCTATCTATCTATCTATCTATCTATCTATCTATCTATCTATCTATCTATCTATCTATCTATCTATCATGCAACATAGACTATATCGATATAAACAATATTGTCTCATCCTATATCTCATATGAAAATATGTCGAAATTTCTTAAAAACTTGATACATACTTAAGAATGCAAAGATTTGTTGACCTAGGCCAAATGGCTGCTCATCCCCTCCTGGACATTCTACATTATATGATCCAAGTCACTATCTGTCATGAAGTTTTGAAGGTCTGATTATCATGCAATCACTACAAATGTGTTGTACTTATTCAAGAATTGCTAGGATGATATAGCAATCACAACTGAAGTTTGCATCTGCTGTGATGAAAAGCAGTGACCATCTTTCAGATATAATTCTGGTATTAGCACTCCATATGAATAACCAAATCCTGACCCCACCAACAGTCCAGACTCTTTTGAGCTGCCGCCATACATACTTTAGCTGGAAAACATAATAGTGCTGTGAGTTATGTCTGAGAATATGGCTGTGTATTTTAAATGGGATCAGTCTGGTCCAGATGAATCTGTGTAGCCCAGATCCAGGGTTTAAATTCATACTTATGCATACCATGTACAATATGTTTTTAATCACAAGAACACACACAGGCCACAAATTCATTTCCATGAGTTATTAACAGCTCTTCAGATGTAGAGATCAATAATGGAAAAATAATAACATAAAATGAATTAACCTGCTTAATCCATTTCAGGGTTGTGAATAGACTGAGCCAATCCCAGCAGAAAATAGAGTAAGAATCAAAATACAATAATCAGAGCAATGAAGAGGAAAGAAGAAAAGCAGACATTGCAGACCATGTATGTAGAAATGTAACATACATGACCTGATAATCTATTATTGAAGCTGCTTAATCCTGCTGAAGATTTGTAAAACAAAAGTTCATCATATTATAATATAAATTATTGCTCATACACAAATCTAGAAAGCAAAATGACGAAGTATCCCTATATTTCATAGGTGTGTAACAAATATGAATAGCCAGTATAAAGTTAGTAAACAGAGAAGGAAATTTCAACATCATGACTACGCTTATTTTAGTGGAGAATAAGAAGGAATTCCTCTTTACGAGGCCAAGAGTAAAACAGCAAGATCAGACATCATGACCCAACTACCATTGTTCCACTGACAGAGAAATCTGCAGTCAGGTGGAGAATACTCATATTATTGATGAAATGTTGGTCATAGCCTATATCAAGTCAAGCATACCAGGACCACTGGATCTGAAACAGTTCAGCAGTTTTCTATGCAGCACTAACCTATTTTGTCAAAAGGACCACTTTACAGAGAGTGCTGTTTATTAACTTTAGCTTGGCAATCAGTACCATCATCTTCCAAAGCTCAGAATTCTTGGACTAAACACCATCCAGCTAAAAGACTTGCTGACTGGTAGGCTGCACATCTAACAGACTAACCTTAAACACCGCAGCACCCTAAAGCTCAGCCTACTCATTTGTCTACTCATGACTGTATCATCAAGGATTACACCAACTCTTTCTACATGTTTGCAGTGTTAGGTTTGTTTGCCCTAACAAGACATTTACACTTCTCATGAATGGTGCAATAAAAACAACTTGTCACTCAGTATTAGTAAAACAAAGGAGTGGATTGTGAACTTGTACAAGATTTGGAACAAGTCGTGTGCCTAAGGATAATAATAAGGTTGCTATGGACAGACTAAGTAGCTTTTAGTTTTTAGGGGTTTAAATCACTTAAGATCTCTCATGATCCTTTAATCCAACTTAATAAAAGGACAAGTGTCTATTTGTGAAAAAGGTGGCACATCACAAATATTTGTAGTAATAAAATACAGTACATTTGTCATTCCAATAGATGGTGCAAAACAAACACTGACACTGCTTTTACCAATCCCATAGCAAACGCCGTATAACCGAGACATATGCATTGTATGGTGTACTGCAAACGTTAATGCTGAGGTCTACATTGATTACTTAGATTTCAACTCATCTTAGACAGGTGGCACAGCTAGTCAAACTAGTCTTGCCAAGAATGCTCAAGATGACTTTCACTTTGGGGAGCTGGGCATTGATTGGTGGTTCCCTCACATCCTAGTTAACTTCTGCAGATGTATTGTGAAGGGCTCACCAGCCAGATACATGACAATCCAGTAGAACAGCTGCAGTATTAGTGACCGTAAGGCCCTGTGGCAAGTACTTCAAATGACCATTAATTGGGACACTCCGAATCACACAGGACATTTTTGTAAGATGCCTCTGTAAAGTTGTCACCCCTCATCTTAGTCTGCACATGTCCTCTATAGTCAGCCGTTTGACTTGATTAGTCACTTTGGAAAGCTTTTACATTATCAATCTGTTTGCTCTGCAAATCGTAGATTATGAATATTTGGTGGCCCAGTTGCTTGTATTGGTTGGCTGTTACCATTTTGATATTTAGGATGTGATATTTGTATTTTTAATCTAATACAACTGCAATTGGTTACAATTTTTTTTCTTTGCCATTGCCTTGTTTAGTGATCCGCATTGCTGGCACAGAGTTGCTATACTGTATACCATATGGTGCTGGCACAGTGTTGCTATTGTCAGAATAATGAGACAAAGCCATTATGAAGGTTTGGGGCAGCCACCCGTATAATGTGCCCTGTCTGCAAAAGTGTTTAAATAAAATTGATATATTTTCACAAGTCGGAGTTCAAAATAGATCTGAAGTCTTAGAGCTAAGTTGGCGGCTTTAAAGGTCGGTTAAGGAAGTGATGTCATCTCTAGGGCTGGAATTGGAAGTGACATCCTCTCTAGGCCCAGGACCTGAAGAGACGTCATCTCAAGGGCCGAAACCTGGCAGGATTTCCCGAGAGTGGTCTGCAAAAGGTTGAGAGAGACACTCAGTGCACCCCGCCGCCCCATGGTCTGGTGTGGAATTACTGTCATTTAGACCCTTTAGCTGTCTCCTACTCGCACGTGTGTGGCACTATACTGTATGGTGACTCTATGTTTGATGATACTGCACTAAAGGGTCTAGCAGAAAAGAAATATTGTTGTTCAGGGCACTGTATAATAACGGTGTGTTAATCTGAATTAACTGAATCTTTATCTCTGCTCCTTAGTTACGTTTCAGCTCGACCCAACTGTTGTGCTTGAGTTTCCACTCATCAAGCCTCCTCTTATCCAGAACACCAGCATTGAGCTTGACATAAAGGTAGGTTTCATTAAATTTGTTCATTTCTTATATTTTTCAAAACAGGACAACTTGGTACTTGAAAAAGGTGTTAAACAATCTAACTGGATGCTAATTGAACATTTTAGTAAACTTGGGGGAAAATGTTTAAATAAAAGAAATACTGTTATAATAGAATAGTACTGAAAGTTGAATTAGCAAGCTAAGTATATTTCTTCCCTTTATAACTTGTAGGTGTAGATGAAAGAATTGGTCACAGTTTTTGTCCATTGTGACACCTATTTCAGGGTATTTCTATTTCAGGTACAGTATGTGAAATTTGACCCACATACAAAAGATAAGGCAAAGAAATCATTGAAAATAAATCATTTATGCATACAGCATTTTTCCAGCTTCAATAAGGTGGATCAGTGGCTAATGCCAGAGAGCTGGCTTTGAATCCTGACCCTGTCACTGATTCTGTGGCTTTTGCACATTCTCCTCATGTCTGCAGGAGTTTTTCTCTGGTTACTACAATGGCATCTCAAAGATGTGCATACTAGGAAGATGGTGACCCTGAACTGTTCCCAGATGACTATGTGTGCCCTACAGTAAATGTATGTCCAGTCCAGGGTTGTGCCTTACATCTTGATCCAAATCCCTGCAAACCTGAATTGGAACAAATAGGTTACAGCAATGGATAAATGGATGGATGGTGTAACTCCCATTTAAGAGGCCCAGCACGGCTGCCATGCACTTGCTATTATGCTAATGGTAAACCATATTTAAGAATGTTAGAAGTAATAAAAGGGGTCTTCAGTCTTTAAACATTTCTTGCCCTGACAGGGAGAGTGGTACAGCACTGCACACCACCAGGAGCCTCCCTTTACACCACATCCATTTAAACTTCCAATGGAGAACAACTTCATGCTGTACTTTGGCCTGTCAGCCTTCTCTATAAATTCTGCAGCTTTTGCATATTTCTCAGCTGGAGTCCTAAAGTTTTCTGTGACTGATGAAATGGTAAGTAGATATTACATAAATCTGTACAGTTTTTCTAAATGCCCAAATTAAAAACATTAATATTGTGCACAGACACTTTACAGCTTGGTCTGGGTTGGTATGGCCCCAAGAAAATTCCTGTGCATGTGCATTAGTGTATGTTTTAAATGAAGAAGCAAGATTAGGACTTCAGAAGTTCTTCTAAAAATAATTAACACAGACATAACAAAGCTATGTTGTGTACTGAAAGTGAATGTTGTGCCTGGCCACTATCAGCCAACTGGATACAATGCATATATGTAACATTATTTGGTAGAATGAGAGTGTAAGTACTGGCAACTAGGTATGTCACCTAACCAAAGTATTTAAATAAAGTGCATCTCTTATTAGGTCCATTTAGATAGATAGATAGATAGATAGATAGATAGATAGATAGATAGATAGATAGATAGATAGATAGATAGATAGATAGATAGATAGATAGATAGATAGATAGATGCTTTATTAATCCCAAGGGGAAATTCACATAATCCAGCAGCAGCATACTGATAAAAAACAATATTAAATTAAAGAGTAATAAAAATGCAGGTAAAAACTGACAAAAACTTTGAATAATGTCAATGTTTACCCCCCGGTGGAATTGAAGAGTCGCATAGTGTGGGGGAGGAACGATCTCCTCAGTCTGTCAGTGGAGCAGAACGGTGACAGCAGTCTATCGCTGAAGCTGCTCCTCTGTCTGGAGATGATCCTGTTCAGTGGATGCAGTGGATTCTCCATGATTGACAGGAGCCTGCTCAGTGCCCGTCACTCTGCCACGGATGTTAAACTGTTCAGCTTCATTCCTACAATATAGCCTGCCTTCCTCACCAGTTTGTCCAGGCGTGAGATGTCCTTCTTCTTTATGCTGCCTCCCCAGCACACAACCGCATAGAAGAGGGCACTCGCCACAACCGTCTGGTAGAACATCTGCAGCATCTTATTGCAGATGTTGAAGGACGCCAACCTTCTAAGAAAGTATAGTTGGCTCTGATCTTTCTTACACAGAGCATCAGTATTGGCAGTCCAGTCCAATTTATCATCCACCTGCACTCCCAGGTATTTATAGGTCTGTACCCTCTGCACACAGTCTCCTCTGATGATCACGGGGTCCATGAGGGGCCTGGGCCTCCTAAAACCACCACTAGTTCCTTGGTCTTGCTGGTGTTCAGGTGTAAGTGGTTTGAGTTTCACCACTTAACAAAGTCCTTCATTAGTTTCTTATACTCCTCCTCCTGCCCACTCCTGATGCAGCCCATGATAGCAGTGTCGTCAGCGAACTTTTGTACGTGGCAGGACTCCGAGTTGTATTGAAAGTCTGATGTATATAGGCTGAACAGGACCGGAGAAAGTACAGTCTCCTGCAGCGCTCCTGTGTTGCTGACCACAATGTCAGACCTGCAGTTCCCGAGACGCACATACTGAGGTCTGTCTGTAAGATAGTCCACGAAACATGCCACCAGGTGTGAATCTACTCCCATCTCTGTTAGCTTGTCCATAAGGAGCAGAGGTTGGATGGTGTTGAAGGCCCACCACTGCCTCTGTCCAAGTGGGGTAGGGATCGGTGTAGCATATAGATGATGGCATCCTCCGCACCCACCTTCTCCTGGTATGTGAACTGCAGAGGGTCGAGGGCGTGGCAGACCTGTGGCCTCGGGTGGTGAAGCAGCAGCCGCTCCATGGTCTTCATCACATGTGAAGTCAGGGCGACAGGTCGGAAGTCATTCAGCTCACTAGGACATGATACCTTTGGGACTGGGGTGATACAAGATGTTTTTCAAAGACTCTCCCCTGTTCCAGGCTCAGATTGAAGAAGCGCTGTAGAGGACCCCCCAGCTCCAGCGCTCAGGCCTTCAGCAGTCGTGGCGATACTCCATCTGGACCTGCTGCTTTGCTGGCATGAAGTCTCCTCAGCTCTCTGCTCACCTGCGCTGCTGTAATTGTGGGTGGGGATGTCTCTCCTATGCTGGTATCAGCAGAAGGATGGGTGGAGGGTGCAGTACTCCAAGGTGAGCGTGGGTTAGGGTGGTCAAACCTGTTAAAGAAGTTGTTCATCTGGTTTGCTCTCTCCACGTCTCTCTTGATGGTGGCACTCTGCTGCTTTGAGCTGCAGCCAGGGATGATCTTCATCCCATCCCACACTTGCCTTATGCTGTTATTCTGCAATTTCTGCTCTAGCTTTCTCCTGTACTGCTCCTTCGCCGCCCTGAGCTGAATTCGGAGTTCCTTTTGCACGCGCTTGAGCTCATGCTGATCACTGCCTTTAAAAGCCCTTTTCTTCTGGTTCAAAAGGCCCTTGATGTCACTTGTAATCCACGGCTTGTTGTTAGCATAGCAGCGTACTGTTCTCACTGGAACTACAATGTCCATACAGAAGTTGATGTAGTCAGTAGTGCAGTCAACAACCTCCTCAATTTTCTCACTATGTGATACCTGCAGGATATCCCAGTCCGTAGTTCCAAAGCAGTCTCTCCGAGACTGCTCTGCCTCAAGGGACCACTTCCTGAATGTGCGTGTGGTTGTAGGTAGCTCCCTCACTCTTGGTTTGTAGTGAGGCTGAAGCAGAACCAGGTTAAGATCTGCTTTCCTAAGGTGGTACCGAATACAAACCCTTGTTGCCACCACAACAGCATGACTCTTTCAATGCATGAATTGAAGTCCTGAAAGTATTAATTAGTTGATCTTGACCTGTTCTCACAGGTTATTCCTGCAGACTTGTCAGTCGCACACTCAGTTAGGCTGAGATCTGGTGACTAAGCAGGCTCCTGGAATGAATTGAAATCATTGTGTCCTTTGAAACAACTTGAGATTGTGTGTGCTTTTACCTGAAAATACTATTACTACCACTGTTACCGGTTACATAACCGCTGCAGGAGAGAAGGCAAAAGTGCTATATTTAAATTCAGAGGTACAGGTCAGAAAGATAGAGAGCACAGTTTCAGAGTAGCCAGCAAAAAGGAATAGAAGTGAAAAAGTAAAACAGCACCTCCTTATAGGCTGAACAACAACAACAACAACAACATTTATTTATATAGTACATTTTCATACAAAAAAATGTAGCTCAAAGTGCTTTACATAATGAAGAATAGAAAAATAAGAGACACAGTAAGAAAATAAAATAAGTCAACATTAATTAACATAGAATAAGAGTAAGGTCCAATGGCCAGGGGGGACAGAAAAAAAAAAAAACTCCAGACGGCTGGAGAAGAAAAAAATAAAATCTGCAGGGATTCCAGGCCATGAGACCGCCCAGTCCCCTCTGGGCAATCTACCTAACAGAAATGAAACAGTCCTCTTTGTATTTATGGTTTTCACGGAAGGATTTGATGATGATGATGATGATGATGATCACGTGGACTTCTGGCTTTTAGTCCATCAATGCTGGGGCATCATGGTGCTTTGAGTAGGTTGGTTATATTTTGAACGAGGAACCTTCACATCACCAAGACAGACGGGTATGCGCTCGCGAGTGCAGGAACGTTTAAATAGGGTGGACTGCACCTGAGCAGGTGTTGACATACGGTGCACATCCCAACGTGACAGTTTTTTGGAGGTCCATGGGTAATGTAAATGAGGATTGGATGGACAAAAGGGCTTGCGGTATAAAATCATGGTCCAAACACCAGCGGTCATTATTTGACCAGGTCTTCAGACTAAAATGTACATCGGTGCTACTGGTTTGCTTTGCTTAGAAGTAGAGATACGTACTGACCTTTGTGCATGTAGTAGGTGCTTAGTTTTTCATTGTTTTTGTTTAATTTTTCAGTCTGACCTTCATTATCTGTCTTGCAGCTTTTTTTTTTCACTTTTGTAGCACCTGAACTAATTTTCTTTTGTTTTGGAAGCATCTTTGCATTAGACTTTGTAAATATTTTGCAAGATATTTGTTTGTAAAATAGTTTGGACACGGATGGATTAAAACAGAATTCTGTTTTTGAATAGTCTTTTTTAGTTTGAGTCTCTCTTACTCCATCCCCTGATTGCTGGGTCTCACCTACTGGCACCCCAAGTCGGGAATGGTACAACAGTGTCCTTACCTGGGGTGTCATAGTTACATAAAGTATTGTCGTACTACGTTCTGTTTGTTACGTGAGGATTTGAAGTGATTAGGAGCACTTCCCAAATGAAACCACATGAACATTAAGGCACAGGACAAGAACATAAATCTACAAAAGAATTGTACTCCAATATGTGGCAGAATTTGTAATCCAGTTGTGGGATGAAGCTTTATAACAAATAGACATCTGATGATCACGGTTACCTCTTCGGGCATCTTACAAGTAATTTTTTAAATTAGTGCCTCATCTTGTTCTGACCAGCAACTCACGTGGCAAATGCAAAGTTTCCCAATGGTGTAGTACTATTGGGGTTGTTGGGAATTGTGGTCCAAGTACCTCACAAACTGAGTTCCACTCAAAATTTTATTGTCCCAAGAGGGAAACTTAGTTTATCATCATGGTTATTTTAAACTGACATAAATATCAGTCCCAGTTTGATCCTTGACTGAAACACAGTGTGCACAGATCTTCTTGTCTCCTGCCTGTGTTCATCAGAGCTTTCCCTAAGGAAGTGTTTGACTGATTGGCAATTCTAAAATAGCTGGGCCTGCTCATATTTGGATTCTGTTATCCTGGAGTTGGAATATGGGGTTCAAAAAATGAACTGGTTGAAGAGGTCTTATAGTAGTTAAAAACATCTTTATTACTGTCAAGGTCAGCGTACGTGAGGTGCAACCATTTTCAACCCTGATGTGCAGCAAAAAAGAATCCAGAGAGGAACACAAGAACAATGTAGTTTGTACTATTGTATTGTATTTCTGAGGTGATAGATTGGCCATCTACTCTGTGAAGACAATTACATGTGTTCAGTTTTGTGTATTGCATTTTTTGATATCCACTTCATGTCCATCCTACCTGGAAGGGGGTCTCTCTCTTAATTGTCTTTCCCAAGATTTCTTCGTTTTTTTTTTTCCATCAAGGGTTTTCTTTTGGGATTTTTTCCTGTTTTCTTACAGAGTCAAGGTTAGGGGCCTTGTCAAAAGACAGGAGCTGTTAAAGAACATTGAGGCACGCCTTGTGTGATTTTGGGCTATACAAGAGAAAAATGGTTGTTGTTCTAATAGACAGCAGTGATGCCAAGAGGTCAAAGAGATCGTCTTCGGGACTCATCAGCCAGAAATTCAGAATGAATCTATTAACATTCCAGGTCTTCTAGCGGTATTTTGAATATTATCCTTTAATATGTACACTAAGCTTTCATTGGTACATCTCTTAGTTTCCAACAGTCTTTGTTCTGACGCTTTCAGGTTCCAAAATCGTCTCCCATCAGGCTTACCACCAATAGTTTTGGAGTTTTTATACCTGAGGTAAGAATAAGTGTTTATTTCATTTTCTGTAAAATTTTAGTGCTTTAGCAAGATTTGTTCATCTTTATAACATTTTATTTTACTTGCAGTCACATTTAACCTCTTGATGTGTACCAATGTGTGATTTAAAAATGAGGTTTTGAAATAATCTTCCATTTCCACACTGGTCAGCATTTAACTTCGGTGCTGGATGGTGAGAGTGCTACAGTGATGGACACAAATAAAGTGCCCTCCTGAATGTTACTTAATCTCCTACAACACAGTCCCTCTATTTAAGAAGCACAATAAATAGAAAAATAAACTTGGCACAAATTTAAGGCTCCTTAATTTCCATCAGTTCATGATGTGACACAACTGTAAATTGGCAATGAGACTAGGATCCCATCCAGGGAAAGGTTTTGCCTTTGAACTGAAACATTGATATAAAGTAGGATTATGCAAAATGAATATGATGCTCTAGCTGTGTATTGTAAAGGAATAGAAAAATCTAAGATATGTCTTTTTTGGTGCAGAGTCATTTACACTTCCTTTATTCTTCTCCAGCTTCCAAAACGCTACCCCAACATGTCCATGCAAATACTACTGCTTGCCAGAGAACCGCCGCTTACTAAAGTTCACGCTGACAACATCACAGAATCTGTGTTTGGAATTGCCAAAATGTTTGTGGTCCTACCAGATAAGACCCTGGCACCCGCCTTTGCCCTAGAAATTGTGAGTAGATGACCAGATAAAGTACTGTGCATTCCATTTGGCTATTTATACATTTTGTGACTTTCTCAGTTTCATTTCTATTTAAAACAAAAATGTGTGGTTCTTAACTTGCAAGATTTTACTATTTTCTTTAAATGGTGTAATTGTGTTGAATAATAGTGTTTGTGAAAAACATGTAATGCCATAGGAAAGACCAGGATCTCCTCAGCACCTTTCTTCATCTAGAGAACAGAAACTCTTCCGATATTGCAGAGCAATGCTATGTCTTATGGAAGCAGAGTTTTCTGAAGTGCTTTGTACATTTGATCAAAATGCACTTTCTTTATGTATCGCGTTATGATTTTCTATGCAGACTTTCTCAGTCTGGATAATGGCTAACAACTCTTCAGCCATCTACCAGTATTATGTGGATCAAAAGCACATTTTCAAATGATTCTAGGCAAACATAAAAATCTTCTTTCATTTAGGATGTGTCTGCACAGTGCAAAGCATGTTAGAAGACAGATGTTAGGAGGTAGATGAATGGATATTGAATTAAAAAAAACAAGCAATTCTGGAATCTGAGACTGCTTGGACTTCATCTGCAGAGGGTGGGTGTTCTCTGGGTGAATCCCCTAAGCTATGGGCAACAGCAGGAACAAATATGTGTGCATAGAGGGTATGACAGATAGGGGGCACTGTTGTCCAATTGAACCCTCAGATCAGATGCCAGACACCAGGTAAAAGTCCAATAATTTTCTTTATTTGGACAATAACGTGCACAAAGCACCCTCCACTTCATAATACTCATATAACAATAACCAATACAATAAACCAATAATTAAATCCTCCTCTCCCAGATGCATTGCCACCCTTCCTCCCGACTCAGCTCACCCATCTAGGATTTCCCAGAGTCTTTTATAGTCCTTGACCCGGAAGTGTTTCTGTCCCTCAGTCCATGTTACTTTGTAACACTTCCGGGTTGGGTGAAAACTCCTTTTCTTCGTCAGCCCGGAAGCACTTTATTTCTTCCATCCTCATGACATGGAAGTACATCCGGGCTGTATGGAAAACAAACGTCTCTGTGCCTCTCTGCAGCGTCCCCTGGCTGCCCCGACATTATCCAGCAGGGCTGTGTTTTAAAACGTCATAGTCCATGATGCCCTGCTGGAATTCAGGGCATCTCCACATTGCAGGGAGGGCTCCATCTGGCAGCTTGGGGTTCTTGGCCAGGATAAACTGCCGGCCATAGTCCACAAGGGATAAATAACAGAAAGGGGGGAAATAACATATGTATGGGGTGGGGGGAGGATGGGGGAGGAACAGACAAAACTGATAAAGACACCTAAGACACCCAAAGAGCCGACTGAGGCACTGCACCTTCTTTGATACAACCCAAAATGTTTAATTTTAACATCTAACACTTTTTAGCATCCTGCTTCTAAGGAACTGACTGGAAAGCACACACTTCCAATGATTACATCAAACCTATATCTCCCCTCCTTAAGACTTGGGATTGACTAAGGTGAGGTCATTTATGTTAGGTAGAATGCCTAGAGAGGCTAGGTGGTCTCGTGGCCTGAAACTCCTGCAGATTTTATTTTTTTCTCCAGCCATCAGTTTTTTTGTTTTTTTTTCTGTTCTCCCTGGCCATCGGACCTTACTTTTACTCTATGTTAATTAGTGTTCTAATTAACTAATTCTATTATCTTATTTATTTTGTAAAGCACTTTGAGTTACGTCATTTGTATGAAAGTGTGCTATATAAATAAATATTGTTGTTGTTGTTGACTAGAGGTGGATTTAAGGATTTTTAATTAATATTCATAAATGCTTCAAGTGGGAAGACAGAATTGTATAACCTATTATATCTTACCACCTCTTTTTCTAAAGAATTCCAGCTTCAGAATTGATCTGTCTGTGTCTGACCAGAAGTTGTGTGGAAGCATTAAGCTAACAAGGTAAATACTCCTTTTGCATGGATTTGTTGATGGGTGCATTTTCTTCAGAAATGTGAAGTCTGGTATTCTTCTCTTTACTTCTCATCTCTTTATTTCAAAACTGTAATGTCTCACTATAATCTGCATTTCTAAAGTTAAGGTTCCATCAAACATGAGTTACTACATTCTGAATCTGGCTCTGCCTGTACAATATGCCATGTTCATAGCATCAGCGCCATGACTCTTTGTATGTGAGTATCAGTTCTAGTCCATCATTATCCCAGGGTGAGTGCTTGTGAATGAATTTGGCAATGGGTCCTTTCTGGGGCTGTTTCTACTACAAGTGTGGGACTACTTCATGTTCACTTATTTGTGACTGGACTTGAAAATTTCTGATCTACAGTCAACTAAGTCATGTAATTTTTTTAACCCGCTTAATTCAGACTAGGGTCATAGGGGAGCTAGAACCTATACCAATTAGCATAGGGTGCAAAACAGGAACAAACCCTGGGCAGGGTGCCAGTCCACTGCAGGGCTAACAGAGAAACACATGCACATACTAGGGCCAATTTAGCATTGACAAACAATTCACCTAACTTGCATGTCTTTGGACTATGGGAGGAAACTGAAACAACTGGAGGAAACCCATGCAGACATGATGAGAACAAGCAAACTGTATGCAGAGAGGTCCTAGGACTCCTCCTTACTATGAGGCAGCAGTGCTACCACTGCGCCACTATACCACCCAATTTTCAGTCAGTCAACATTATATATGATCATCTGTAATAAGCACATATGAGTTAACAAGACTATAACACATTTAGAGATTGGCACAATAGATTGGTAGGTGGTCCCACTGCATCTCCCTATTTTCCTAGTGTACTTACTGTCATCATAGAGTTTGTACTGGCTATTCCAGCACTTCTGTTTTGTTATTGTATTAAAGTGGGGTGATTGGGGCTCACCAAGTTCATTATGGATTAGTCTACTCTCGCACATAGTAAGTTAATTCCTTAATTCAGGACGATACCCACATACAGACACACCCTATCCACTTAAGCACTGATTATGAGCAGGGTCTCTACAGCCTTCCATGGTACTCTACATGGGAACTCTCCAGCACTGGCCTAAGTGTTCCACACAGGTGTCTCTGAACATCTCCTACACACTAAAGGTGAACACATCTTGGTCCCAGGATGTACCCTAGATGAACAACGCTGATACACATTGGTTAAAGCCACTTACCCAACAGTGCCTTACTATCTTCTGTGCTGCACACTACTGTAGGTGTTCCATTTCAGCCACTATCCCTGTCAAACAGAAAAGACCATTTCTACCCATACAAGGAGCCCAGTATTTATTACTTCAACCACATTAAAGATGTGCAGATAAAGTACAGAAATGTAAAGCAAAGCAATGTTTAATAAAATAGGATAATAGCCGTAATAATTAATAATAGCAGCAAATGATATAAGTAAACTAAATAAATGACAATGAATAGTAGTAAACGTTGGATGTAAAGGCCTACTAAAGGCGCTTTTCCACTGCATAGTACGGCACAGCACGGTTCAGTACAGCTCACCTTGGTTCGGCTCAGTTCGGCTCGGTTTGCGTTTCGACTGCAGTTTAGTACCACTTTAGAGTGGGCGGGATTATTCACGTGTCGTTAGAGTTGCGCCGCCTCTACTGCCGTGACACCGTGGAACTTTTACAACAACACGCAGACAACGACAACACTTTAGCTCGACGACACACAAGGGTAAGCATCTAAAAAAAGCACATCACTAGCTAACTTTTATCACTGTTGCAAAGCATAAAATGAACTTAACTGCCAGTGTAACATTAAAATGCTGATTCTGTATATTACAGATCTTCCACATTTTGCAAAAAAGTCGCCGCAACAGACCATCTGTTTGGACATTTAACCGTGCTTCAGAGTGGTGGGATGTGATTGTTCCCGGTTTTACAAACACTCAGTGGCTGGAGAACTTTCGAATGTCTGAAGAAACATTCATCCACTTATGCAACAAACTGCGTCCAGCGATGGAGAGACGGGACACAAACTTCCGCGTGTATAAAGAATAGAATAGCCAGTGACGCAGTAATGACGATTTTCTCCGGCCAACCAGCGACCAGCAGTTTATGCTTCACGTTTTATTAACGGTTCGGCGCGCTTGGAACCTCGGCTGAGGTGGTACTAAAAAAAGGACCAGGTACCAGGTACTGTTCCCAGTGGAAAACCCCACAAAAGTGAGCTGAACTGAACCGTGTTGTGCCGTACTATGCAGTGGAAAAGCGCCATAACAGTCTTGTTTCAAAGTCAAAAATTTCTGTATATGTACAGAAGCTGAAGAACAGCATCAAAAGAAACATCTGGGTGAGTGAGGGAGGGAGAGAAAGATAGGAGAAAATTTGTCTTCCAGGTGGCTTGTCTTGACTCTGGTGCATGGGTGGTGTCTCTTGGGTTCAACTGGATGGAGTCTATCTCACTCTCACCTTTGGCTGGTTTGTTCTTAATGTGAAATAAACTAAGTGGGGTTCCAGACCTTAGGATGCTATATAAAGATTATTGGTTAACTTCTCTGGTGATTTCCATCTTGTCCCAACAGCTTTATTCACATAATATTTATAGGCACATTAGAATTTCTTGTCAGGATTGTTAATCTATGCTGTGTCCAGTCCTCTTGAGGCAGATATTGTCCACCTTTTTGTTTGAGTCGTACGTTAACTCGTCATTCTAACCTAAGATTAAATGTGAGTTGCACACTAAGGTAAAGCAAAATGAAACTTAGACAAAACTACAATGTGTAATGAACTAAAAATAACACAAATTCTGGAGGTGCTGCTATGTATGAAACATTTGTGAGTACAAGTTCCAAGGTTCAATTACAGTCTGTCATAGCTCATCTGAGGAAAGCTTACTAAAAAAAAAAAAACTGCAAAATGTCTGCAGTCCCCAGAATGATCTCATCAACATGCACGTCTTGTACATTGACTGGGTGTGAGTGAGCCTACCCTCAGAACTGGCATGATGTCTAGAGGTGACTTCTTTCTTGTGCTGATGCTCCGATCAACTCTGAAAGTCAATTAAGAAAGTTCAATAAATTGATGGAAATTTCTTTTAACATATATTTATTTACTGTATATACTCACTGATACGTTCTCCTGCAGATAAGTTTGGAGTGGATTTTATCATATAATTTCCGGTATTTTATGATGTCGGTCGTATAAGTTGAATGCAGACAACTCACGATATTGGTCCAAGAAATTATGATATGCTATCGCCATCCTGAGAGAGTAACCATGGAACACATGCCTTTTTTTCTATGTGGGTGCGGCAATGTGCTGTATCAGCGTGTGCTCCTAACCTCTCTCTCTCTGTTGTGCCTACGTGACCACACGGTAATACCCAAACTATTCTGTGTTTTTTGTATCTCAAACCCTCATATCCCTTTAATGTAAGCGTATCCCTTATCTACGATGGAGCATTCGATCAGAAGAAAATATGAAGCTGGTTTTGAATTAAATGTAACAAATTGGTAACTGTGCTGCTGCAAAAAAATTTGTTGCGTCTGAGAAACTGATGCAAGATTGGAGGAGGCAAGAAGATGTAAAAAAAAAAATGTGTCGCATTTTTGAATGGCCGTATAAGTCGGGGTCTGATTTTATGATCAATTTTTCGGGTTTCAAGAACCGACTTATAAATGAGTATATACAGTAATATAGAAGTCTTTCATTATTATCCATCCATCCATTATCCAACCCGCTATACCCTATCTACAAGGTCACTTGTGGTCTGCTGGAGCCAAACCCAGCCAACACAGGGCACAAGGCAGGAAACAAACCCCAGACAGGGTACACACACCCCCACACACCAAGGACAATTTAGAATCGCCAATGCACCTAACCTGCATGTCTTTGGACTGTGGGAGGAGAACATGCAAACTCCATGCAGGGAGGATCCAGGAAGCGAACCCGGGTCTCCTAACTGCGAGGCAGCAGCGCTACCCACTGCGCCACCGTGCTGCCCTCTTTCATTATTAGCACCTTTTAAAAAGAAAAAAGTCTAAAAATATTAAAGTTAGGTTGTTTTTTGCCACAGCTTATTTTTAAACTCATCACATCAAATCTTCAAGCTGACATAGCTGGTCTTGCTCATACTGTATGGCTATGCATTTTTCTGACCAATATATCCCCATTATAACAATTTCATGCTATGTTCTGTTTTGGCATAGGCTGGTTCTCTGTGTTGTGTTTTTCTTAAAGATGAAAGGAAGCAAAATTCTGTCTACGGTTTAGACTTCATATGAAAGTTCTTTCTGCTGTGTTAATTAGAGTAATATCAAAATGGACATGCCTTTGTCTGTCAAACGTTTGTAAACCTATCAATTTCTAAATTCATTTTTTTTTATTATTTCACCTTTCAGCTTCAACCTCAGTCTGTCATCCTCAGAAGTTGGCCCATTTCAGGTAAACATTTCTGTTAATTTTTCTACTACTAACAAATAATTAACTGCAAGTTACAGATTAACAGAAAGGTTTGGTGTCACTTGGTGAGACAATGATAAAACTGAACTGTTACACCGAATCAGATTTTTGTTAAAAAGTAAAAATATATAATCATTAAATTAATTCTTGAGGTTCTTACCAAATATTAATGAGAATATTAAAATTAATAAGAAATAATAACAAAAGCATGACAACAGTTCAATTTGACATTTCTCACCTAAATGAAAAATGATGTCACCTACATACAGTTGCCGTTGTCTTTACCTTGGACCATGACTCCATTACTGTATATTAGAGCCAGTACTAACAATGTCACTGACTACAATGAAGCCCCCGATGTTGTCTGCTTATATCTGATATTTATATATGCAAATATTTTTACATTGTTATATATTTACTGCCATTGTGTAATGATATTGCTATATTTAGTAATCTGTATCTGCTGGCCTAAATACAGTAGCCATGCCATGTTCTTAATTTTATATCCCTTAATTTCCAGTTGTGTTCTTAAATGTACTAAGTACATCCAAATGTTTTCCTCAGAGAGTCTCAGTCAGGGTGGGTGATGAAATGGTCCTTATGGATGAAGTTGTGACCTGCTGGGCAGGATACTTTGAGCAGCAGTTTAAAGCTGATCTTGCAGCTATGACTTTGGACATCTCCAGGTCCACAGCTCTTGATGCTGATCCTCCAATTAGCTGTGAACCACCCAGTCTCACTGAGATTATGCAGGTGACGAACCAGCTGAGAATAGGGAACGTTGCAGGGTATCTGTGGTATTCGGGATGAACTTCTCCAGGCTGTTGGTAAGGCTGTCCTTCTTGCATTGCAAGCAATCTTTGCTTCCATTTGGAAGACAGGAGTCATCCCAACTGACTGGAAAATAGGACTTGTCATCCCTATCTGGAAAGGGAAGGGTGATCACCTGGATTGTGGCAACTACAGGGGGATAACACTGTTTTTGATGCTGGGTAAGGTCCTTGCTAGGGTCATCCTCAATAGGAGGCGTGATTACTTCCTCACCTACTAGCAACCACAGCAGTCTGGTTTTATGCCTAAGAAGTCTATCATCGACCGCATCCTGGCACTGAGGGTTCTCACGGAGCACAAATACAACTATCGCCAGAGTTTCTTGGCAGCCTTTATCGATTTTCATAAAGTGTTCGACTCAGTTGATTGAGCTATCCTTTGTGGTATCAGGAGACTTTTCAGGATCCCCTGAAGTTGCTGGATATCAAGGCCGGCCTGTACACTTGTACTGTAAGTGCTGTGCAGAGTAGAGGCAGAACCTCTGTGTTCTTCCCAGTTGATTCTGGGGTTAATGGACTTGCATGGACTGTGTTGTGAGTAGAGTTTTGGGGTCAATTGGCATCTGTTAAAAAAACAAACTAAAAAAAGCGAGGCCGCAGGGCTGGTGCGTTAGCAAGGTTACGTAGGCAGCCTTTTAAACCACCACTTCCCAGTGTTTTCCTCACCAATGCCAGATCTCTTGTCAACAAAATCGATGAACTGAGGCTACAGGTGGCAACAAATAACAACGTAAAGAACAGTTGCGTTCTGTTGATCACGGAATCCTGGCTTCACTCATTGATCCTAGACTCTGCTATCCAGCTAACAGGCTACACTGCACAGCGCCATGATAGGACCAGTGACTCCAGTAAGATCAGAGGAGAGAGGCCATGTGTGTACATACATAACAACTGGTGTTCAAATACAGTGACTGTTGACAGTCACTGCTCCCTGAACCTGGAGTATGTGACTGTTAGATGCAGACCCATATATCTCCCTAGAGAGTTTACTGCGGTCATGATTACCGCTGTTTACACAGCACCTGACGCTAATGTAAACTCGGCTATCAAACTTTTTCATTGTAGTATTAGCAGTCAGCTGACCAAGAACCCTGATGCTCTGTATATTTTTGCTGGGGATTTTAACCATGTGGATTTATAACCTGTGCTCCCTAAATTCCATCAGCTCGTCAAGTGTTCCACCAGAGGAGCTAAAACATTGGATAAAGTCTACACAAACATTAAACAGGGCTACACCGCTACCACACCTGGCCACTCTGACCACACGTCACTGTTTTTAATCCCAGCATACATCACACTCAGGAAAACTGCCCCTAACAGCACAAGGACAGTTACAACTTGGCCAGATGGAGCCTCTCAGCAGCTGCAGGACTGTTTCAGTAGGACCAACTGGGACATCTTTCAACACCCAGACCTTAAAGTGTTTAGTGACAGCGTACTGTGTTTTATTAAGAACTGCACAGACATTGTCACAGTGGATAAACGTATCCGGGTCTACTCCAATCAGAAGCCATGGATAGGCTCTGCCAGCCTAAAGGGGGGCCTCCGAGAGGCCAAGTTAGACTATAAAAGGAAGATCGAGGAACACCTGGACAGCAACGACGGCAGGCAAGAGTGGACGAGTGTCCAGCATATGACCAGAGAGGTGGGAGGTGATTTATCGCTGGCTGAGGAACTGAACCACTACTTTACCTGGCTTGAAGTGGCTCCACCAGAGACAGCCAGACCCCATCCAGAAACCAACAACAGCTCCATCTTCACAGTGGGGTAGTACGAGGTGAGACACACGGTGCAGGCTGTCAACCCACGGAAGGCAGCTGGACCTGACAGCATTTCAGGACGCGTGCTGTAAGACTGTACAGACCAACTGGCTGGGGTATCACCAGGATATTCAACCAGTCTCTGTCTCAGTCCATTGTGCCATCCTGCCTGAAATCCTCTGTCATAGTGCCTCCGGCCAAGAAACAGACCATAACCAGTCTTAATGACTACAGGCCAGTTGCACTGACCCATGTAGTTATGAAGTGTTTCAAGAAGCTCATCAGGAACCACATCATTTCATTCATTTCTCCCATGCTTGATCCGCACCAGTTTTCCTACAGGGCAAACAGGTCTACAGAGGACGCTGTGGCCACTGTTCTCCATTCTGTTCTGTCCCATCTGGAGCAGCAGGGGAGTTACGCATGGCTGCTCTTCATAGACTTCAGCTCTGCCTTTAATGCCATCTTACCCCACAGACTGGTGACCAAACTGTCAGACATAGGACTTCCACACTCCACCTGCCTTTGCATCAAGGACTTTCTGAGTGATCACACTCAAAGGGTTGGAGTGGACCCCTACTTCTCCACACCCATCAGCATCAGCACTGGCTCCCCACAAGGCTATGTGCTGAGCCCCCTGCTATATACCCTCTACACCCATGAAAGCATTCATGCCCACCACAGTAACACCATTGTTAAGTTCGCTGACAATACCACGGTGTTAGGGTTCATCTCTGGGCAGTATGACTCCGCCTACAGGGATGAGGTGGAGCGGCTGACAACGTGGTGTAGGAATAATAACTTGCTCCTAAATACAGCCAAGACCAAGGAGCTCATCGTGGACTTCAGGAAGAAGGCAGACAACATCCAGTCACTTATCATCAACAGGGACTGTGTGGAGAGAGTTTCAGACTTCAGCTTCTTGGGAGTCACCATTAGAGAGGACTTGACCTCGGGAACACACACTGCTGAAGTAGTGAAGAAGACCCTAAAGAGACTCTATTTCCTGAGGTTCTCAGGAAGAACAACATCCCTGAGAAACTGCTGGTGTCCTTTTACCACTGCACTGCAGAGAGCATTCTGGTCTACTGTCTCTGTGCATGGTTCTCCAGCTGCACAGTAGCACAGAGGAAAGAGCTCCACAGGGTCATTAAGGTCACCCAGCAGATAGTCGGCTGACCTCTCCTCTCACTAGGTCCTGTTGTCTCAGGACCGTCAAGAAAATTCTTCAGGACTCATCACACCCAGGACATGCATTGTTTGAACGCCTGCCTTCAGGCAGATGTTTCAGATCCATAAAGACTAAAACAAATAGACTGAGAAACAGTTTCTATCCTTCAGCCATCACCATGCTGAATGCTACTAAGTGGTCAATCTGACCTGGTGCACCTTCATGTTTACAATACAATACAAGTCAACATTGGCTAAGGGACAAGTGCAATATGACGTATGTACAGGTTATGTATGAATGGAAAACAGTGTTGTGTTGTTATGGACTATTTTGTAACTTATTTTATTCCCTTTTTTTATATATTTATTTATTTTAATTTTAACTTGAGTACTTATGTTTTTTTTATATTTTATTTTTGCATTGGAAAATTGCACCTAAATTTTATTGTACAATGTCTCATTGCTACAATGACAATAAAGATTTTGATTTTGTTTGATTGATTTAATGAAGAAAGATTCACTGATCTTGACTTTGCTGATGATGCTGTGATCTTCGCAGTGTTCAATGGAGGCTCTTATTGGCGCTTGTGAGAGACTGAGCAAGTAGTCTGAGTGTCTGGGTTTGCAAGTGTCTTGGGAGAACTGAGAACATTGTTCCAGTCTTTCATCATATGCTATATTTACAATTGTTATTCCTTTTGCACTTTCCTACATTAAATTTGAAGATTGTCCTAGTCTTTTTGAATTATTTGTGCTGCCTCATCAGTATCTGACATCCCTTCAATTTTAGTATCACTTGCGAATTTCACAAGTTTACTAACGACACCAGAATCTACTGTATATCATTAATATAAATTAGATACAGCAGATGACCAAGGATAGACCTCTGAGGAACTGATGACCTCACTCTATATGGAGCATTCACCATTTGTCTATACTTGTTGTCTTCTGCCGGTTAACTGACTTGAGATCCAGTTTTGTAGGTGACCTCTGATGTCAACAGATTCTAGTTTCAGAATTTGTCTTTGATGTGGGTCTGTATCAAAGGCATTTTGGAAGTCTAAGTAAACCATGTTATATGCTTTGCTTTGTCAACTGTTTCTATAGCCTGCTCTAAAAATCTACTAGATTTGCTTGGCATTGATCTTCCCCTCATAAATCCATGCTGGCTTTTATTTAGTATACCAGTTTCATGCCGGTACTTCATGAGATCTTTTCTTATCATGGCTTCATATTTTTGCATGTTATAGAAGTAAGACTTCAAATTGGTCTGTAATTTCCAGGGTCCATTTTTTTTCCCCATTTATGTAAACTGGAGTCAGGCTTGCAATTTTCTGATCTTCTCCTGTATTAGGAGTAAAAATAATAATTTGTTTCAGGAATTTTAGAAGAAACCAAAATTCTTGATAGAAAACCTCCTCAGACATGCAGATAATGTGTCAACTGCATGCAATGATTATCAGGCCAAGGTTTCAGAAACTGTGGGACATGTGTGCCACTGGACTGTCCACACTGTTGGTATCGCATTCAAGTGTAATGCACCAGTTAGGGATCTGTGTGTATTCTGACAGAAGCTTCAACATGCTAAGGGAGACAAAGGCAGGTTGTGCTGCTGAAATCTGGAATGAGGCAACATACAGTATATAAACTTTAATCTTCACTGTTTTCTGTATATGATCCATCATAAGGGTTTCATTCTTTAGTTAAGTCACTTTATCCATGAGACAAATCTGGATGAAAATATAAACTCTTTCTAGTGCTCAGACAACAATTTCAACTTAGATATTGTGCATGTGTGATGGAAAATAGTTGTTTTCAAGTATTTAGACACACTATAGCAAGGCTTTCTGAATTCATTAAATCCCATGTTATGTAGAGTTTTTCAGCAATATTTTAAATGAAACATGTGTTTACAAGAGTTGCTGCTAATATGAAAGGAGGTTGTGACTATGTCATATCAACCATTTGTGCAGAAAAGCTGTTAATCCTTTAATTTGTGACGGCCCAATCAGTTTTCTATGAGACCTAACTCTGTAACTTTCCTATACTTCAGACCAAATCGATGGAGAAGATTTTTTGGCTTGGTTTGCAGATTGCAGTGCTGCCAAAGGTCAATGGTATGTATGTCTATTTTACTTCAGTGACCAGTTACGTGCTGTATATGTAAAAGTAAGTGAAAGCATCCTGGCACTTATTAGCTGTACTGTGTAGGACAGACAATCTGTAGCGGACTAAAAAGCCCAGCTAAGATTCACATCACCTCTGATAGTGATTTATTTATTTTTTCGGTGGGGATTCCAGGAGCACACCCAGTCTTGACCTGACTTACACACATTCCCTCACAGAGACAAGAAAGCAACCGGTTAAAAAAAAAGAAATTGATGAATGTATTAAACAATAATAAAAGAAATAGAACTACCCAAAGTAAACGATCCCACCCCTTTACTTTCCCTTTACGACGATATACAATAAACACAAATTCAACAATAACAAACAACTAACAAAAACCACACACAATGAAGTCAATGAAAACGATAACTGATGTGTGAAATGATGGAGATAGATAGTCCAGAGACCAACTCACTGTATGTGAATGTAAAGACAGTTCTACCTGTACTTCCTGAAGATGACGAATGATGGGATCAGGAGCACTCCTTTCTTCGAAGATCGACTCAGAATCCAAATCAGTCCTCACACAGCAGGAAGACACCAGACAGTCCATAGACATGAATAGGAGATAATCCATGACAAATCAAGAATCCACAGGAATTGAACTCGAAGACTAAACAAACAGGGTACTCCAAGCATGAAAACAACAAAAGACTTTTCCATTTGTATAACTGGCCTCCTTTTAATTCCCGTGCTGGCCTCCTTGTCCCCAGCAGCTCCTGCACCCTCAGCAGCTGACCAATCAGAGACACTGCAGGGACCGGTGGGAGTTGAAATTTTCACTCCCCAGTAGCGCTGCTACAAACTGATTTTTTAAAATAAGCTAAATGAAAAAAACAACAAAATATATATATATATATATATATATATATATATATATATATATATATATAACAGCGGAGAAGCCGTGGATTAAATAAAAAGGCTGTAGTTATCAGCAGGGAGACGCGAAGCAAGGAAGAGAATGTAGAGACCGAAACAACGGACGGCCTTATATAGGCAAACTACAGCCTTTTTATTTAATCCACGGCTTCTCCGCTGTTTTATTTTTCATTTATTACTATTATAGTTATTGTGTAGGTATTTTAGACTTACTTTACATTGTTCAGGTACCTATTTCCTTTATCATTCCAACTGTACCCCCATTAACATTTCTATCGAGGTGATCACCATCGATCAAAGAACTGTCACTTACCGAGTGGTTTCCATGCCCGGAGATGGCACCTACCTTTTCCATTCTCTTTGTTACATATTGCACGGCCATATCAGGCTCACTCTTGATATCTGGAGGAAAACTGTGTCTTATGTATTGAATGACTGGGACAGGTTCAAGGTGTGGACTGATGACGGTACAGGAGATAATTATAATACACAGGAGCACAGGAAGAGTGAAATGCTTAAGCCCTTCACCTATGGTTCTGCATGTGAGTTGATGGCTGCCGCTGAATTGTTCGGTTGTCGCTTTCAAGTGTATCGAAATGGCCAAATATTTTACACCTTTCGACAACCGCCAATGCCTCTTAAACATCTTAGACTCACAGGTGGCGATTTCAGTAGTGGACACTTTGATGTTTATGAATGTTTAAACTCTGAAAGCTGTATGTGAAGTTATCAATGAAACCGGTTGTATGCTTACAACGCTTGACAGATGCCGAATGTCACTTCAACACAAGTCCTACAAATACTGTCATAATTCAAACAAACCATGAAACTCAAACCGATTTTGACAGCAGCAATCCAAGCTGTGAGATTTGAAATAAGATTACTGTTCACATGGCCAACTGTACGTTACATGCTCAAGATTAAGCTCAGCGCACAGCTTGGTCATATTACAACCAGAGGGCCGAACTCAAAATGTGGTATACAAAGAGATCTTTAACAAATAATTATTGGTATATTTTCCCTCAGTTTAAAAAGATTTAATTTTCTTCTTAATAAAAATTTTAAGGCAGTACTTCACCACTGCGAAGCACGGGTATTTTGCTAATAATAAAATAAAAACAGCATTCGAGACATAGAAAATACAAATGAATTTACATAACATGACATTTGCATATTCAAGAGCAAATCAAGCAGATGTCTATATTTGTATTAATTGCCCTGCAAATGTGTGTAAGCCATCTCTAAATTTAAATCAAAAATAGGATTCAGTATTGCAATAGTGTTTGAATCTATGCAATGGGATGATTTGTCTGAGACAATCTGAGTCTGAGCTGAGAGCCTCTTATTCATTTATTCACCCTGCACTCTCTCCTGATATCTCTATTATGCACAATGCTCATTATTCAGGCTGTGAGAAATTCACTGCTGCTACTGAATTTAACATGAAGAAGAAAAACACTAATCAAGCTGATGAAATCAAATGCCGATTTCTCCTGTTTGCTGTGTTATTTACTCTTTAGCGTTTAGTTAAACTCTCTACCAACTTGCTGATGCGTTTTCTCACGTAGGCTTTCTCTGTCTATGTCCTCAAAATGCCGCCTATATTTACACCAGTATATACAAAGCCTGTGCTCTGTATGCTTCCTATGGGAAAACAGTAAGGGTCCCTTGTTTCATACGCTGCTAGCAGAATATGGGTTTGGTGAACATTTAGATATCAAAGGTTATTCTGTTACATTATCACCTAATAAAATTGCATTTTAAAATTCAGTATTTAGTTCAATGCCTTTGACTGTGAACATATTGACAGGTGGTACAATGTTAGGGTCTTGCTATATTCTGGGAATATGACAATTTTGTGACGGTTGATTCATTGTTTGGTCGTTAAGGTCAGAGTTACAAAAGTGACTGGCAATGGAAGCATTGTTCCAAAGACGAGGAACACAACAGTCAGGGCCATCACATTAAATAAAGCTGTCTGAGGCAAAGTACACTTTTTCCAACGCCCTAATCTCCTCATGTATCCTTACTAAGCATGATACAATACCCTTAATTCAAATACAATAATTATTAATAAACAGGTCTTGCGATACACTCAACATCAGACAAAGATAAAATTTTATTTTTAGAAAAAATGCTAAACATTAAAAAAGATTACCATTAAGACAATTAATTAAAACTAATACAGGTATATGATATTAAACTTAATGTGAAACGCTTTGTCAGTTCCCTCTGCAGTTTAAAGCTCAATCTGGCAAACTAAAATTTTTCAGGTATTCCAACAAAATAAGTGTAGTGCAAATTTAAGATACTTTTAGCAAATATTGTGAGTAACATCTTGAATTGAAGCTGACCTATGGTACAATTTGGGGGGAGTGGGGCAAAGATTATAGGCTACAACATAGATAACATTCCAGCAACAACAACAATAATAAAAATAAAATATATACTCGTGTTTAAGTCTGGGTTTGATTTTACTGTATAATTTCCGGTATTTTATGATGTCGGTCATATAAGTCGAATGCAGAAAACTAGTGGTCCAAGAGACTATATGCTAACGGCCACCTGAATACGGAAGCGTATTAGGGCCATGGAGGAAAAAAAATACGGACACAGTGAAGAAAAAAAAGTGTATGTCGAGAATAAAATTGACATGCTGACTTTATTCTAGGCATTTCCTCTTTAATCTCAAAGTTTATGTTGAGATTAAAGTCAACATGTTGACTTTATTCTCGTAGTTTATATTGTCATTAAAGCAGAATGTCGTAAACATCATTTTAAAATCAATGTTTAATTTACTAGATTTTCTCAAACCCTGTCATAAGTAATGTAGCACATTAAATGCTTTGTGCTAAGTGTTCCCTGACCCATGTTACTCGGTACATGCTTCCTAAACTGACTTCATCTCCTCAACTTTATTCTAGACATATACTTTATTTTTCTTCACTGTGTCCATATGCTTCCTTGCCTGAGAATGTAACATATTCCTATGTATTGTGCCTATGTGATTACACGGTAACAGCCAAACTATTCCAAAGTGACCTTTGCACTGATTTATGTTTTTTGTATTTCACACCCTCATACACCTTTATCGTAAGAACACCCCTTTTCTACGATGGAGCTTTCGTTCAGAAGAAAATATGAAGCTGGTTTTAAATTAAAAGTCGTAGAAGTGGCGAAAGAAATTGGTAACTGTGCTGCCGTAAAAAAATTTGATGTGTCTGAGAAACTGTGAGATTTGGAGAAAGCAAGGAGATGTAAAAAAAAAAATTAAGTGTCATCATATTTTTGAACGGCTATATACAATAAGTCAGGGTCTGATTTTATGATCGATTGTTTGGGCTACAAGACCTGAAATATAGATGAGTATATACAGTAATAACAATCCTGACAATCTGCCCTAGCATAGTAGACATGGCAAAGTACAGTAAAATACAACGATTAACACAGCCACAGGACTGCAACTAGACATTACTACTGACTGATTTTTTTTTTCTAATTTTAAGCATCTCTTAAATGGGCTTGTATTAAAACTGCAAAATCATCCTCTGTTCTCCAATATCAATGATTTGATAAATATACTATTCGCATTTTATCTTGGCACACTAAAAATGTTCTCCATAGTCGATCTCTAGCTGGAAGAACTGATGATGTGCATTGATTAGAAGGTGATATTGTGTTCCTTTTAATACATTAGTGTGGATAAGTTAAACAGGAATTGTGGGTTAATGTTTAGAGTTAATTATTACACTTCCATTTCAATAAATTTGTTATTATATTTGGTTAGTTAATTTAGTTCAAATTTAGTTCAAAAGCCTAAATATAATATACTCTATATGATTATAGTTTATGGGGCAACGTACTAAAATTATTCTTGTGAAGTCACTGTAAGTTACCTGGTAGCCTGGCTGTTTAAACAGAGGGAACCCCTAAACACTTGTTAATACTGTCTTTTAAAGATAATAAATTTTTATTCCCAAGCCCAAGTGGTTATGTCCACCACAGAAGCAGTGCGAAAGTGTACAGGAGGGCAGCTGCAGAGAGCGTCTTGCCTGCTGCTTGGCCCAAACGGGATAAGCAGGTGAGACGCTAATAAACGATGCACCGGATTTGTTGTTGTTTTTAAGACTGCTTCCTAGAGAAGATTTTAACCTCTGGTTTTAAAGGATGTTTTTTTCTTATTATTGTTTTAACCTCCACGTTCTTTTTATGGATTATTTATTTAATGAAGAACTTTGAAACTGCACTATTTATGAACACTGTTTTTTTTGTTGACTGTTTTTAATAAAAGCACTGTTTTCACTTTTAACCATCCCCTTGTTCAGATGCTCAATTATTGCCTTCACTGACTAGCTCACTCGGTTTCATTATCGACGGTGTTGGGTTCAAGGGTTCCCAAACTGCCATGGGAGCGTGGAGCCAGAACCCACATCGTCACACTTGTCTTATGTTGTCACTGTTCGAACTTTTTATAACATATTGAAAACACTAATTTTGCAATGACCATATATATCTATAAAAAATTACTTGAAAAATTCATACTACCTACTGTACATTTGTCTATATGTTGCTACAGTCTACTGAGGCTACATTCTGACTGCAATTAAAACTGTACCAATTCCTCTTTTTGGCTTTTTTATGCGATTATTCTTTTGATGTTCAAATTAAGTGATTGAAATCTGACATGATTGTGTACTGATATCTTTCCTAAATCTGCAAAATAAATGAAAATTGAGAACGTCTTTGACTGGTCCGCTCACAAAGGAAAGTGCTCAAAGGTGTTTTGAATGGAGTTATCACATCTGAATCTGCCTGCAAGACTCTCTCAGAACAATATACATTTGAGGTGTGACATTGCAGAAAGTACATTACAAGTAGAATGTACTGGCAGGTTTTCTTGTTTTCCCACACTTTTCTAAAAAATAAGAATCACTTGAATTGAAAATTTATTATCTTTAAAAGACAGTATTAACAAGTGTTTAAACTGTTTAAACAGCCAGGCTACCAGGCAACTTACAGTGACTTCACAAGAATAATTTTAGTACGTTACCCCATAAACTATAATCATATAGAGTACAGTAATCCCTCCTCGATCGCGGGGGTTGCGTTCCAGAACCCCCCGCGATAGATGAAAATCCGCGAAGTAGAAACCATATGTTTGTGTAGTTATTTTTATATATTTTAAGCCCTTATAATCTCTCCCACACTGTTAACATTATTAGAGCCCTCTAGACATGAAAGAACACCCTTTAGTCAAAAGTTTAAACTGTGCTCCATGACAAGACAGAGATGCCAGTTCTTTCTCACAATTAAAAGAATGCAAACATATCTTCCTCTTCAAGGAATGCGTGTCAGGAGCAGAGAATGTCAGAGAGAGAGAGAGAGAGAGAGAGAGAGAGAATAGCAAACAATCAAAAAATCAATAGGTGCTTTTGGGCTTTTAAGTATGCCGAAGCACCGCGATAAAGCGGCATTTTTCAGAGGAGCGTCCGTATCTTCTAAGCAAACAGCTTCTGTGCAAACAGCCCCTCTGCTCACACCCCCTCCGTCAGTCAGAGAGAGTGAGAGAGAGAGAGAAAAGCAAACAATCAAAAAATCAATAGGTGCTTTAGGGCTTTTAAGTATGCCGAAGCACCGCGATAAAGCGGCATTTTTTAGAGTAGCGTCCGTATCTTCTAAGCTAACAGCTTCTGTGCAAACAGCCCCTCTGCTCACACCCCCTCTGTCAGGCGCAGAGAATGTCAGAGAGAGTGAGAGAGACAGAGTAAAGCAAACAATCAAGCACCGCACGGGAAGCATATCTTATATCATTGAGGAGTTTTAGTTAATATGTAATACATGCTCTGATTGGGTAGCTTGTAAGCCATCCGCCAATAGCGTCCCTTATATGAAATCAAATGAGGAAGCATGTACCATAAATTAAAAGACCCATTGTCCGCAGAAATCCGTGAACCAGCGAAAAATCTGTGATATATATTTAGATATGCTTACATTTAAAATCAGCGATAGAGTGAAGCCGCGAAAGTCGAAGCGCGATGTAGCGAGGGATTACTGTAATTAGGATGGGTATGATGTGAAATTTTTAAGATTATCTAGTCAGGGGCCATGCCGAAGCTTTCTGGTTAAGCTGTAGGCGATCCAGTGAGAATGAATTTAAGTACATGAACAGAGACTTACAGTAATCAAGACAAGATGACACAAATGCATGCAGTATCATCTCCAGCTCTGTTTGGGAAACCATTTGTCTGACTTTAGCAATGTTCCTGAGGTAGAAGCAACAAAAAGTGGTTAAAAATTTTAACATGACTTTCAAAGGTCAAACTCCTAGGTTTCTGACAGTGTATTATACAAAAGAGGAAGGAGAACCTAGGTTGTCTAGAACCTTTGGGATAAAACTGTCAGATACACAAATTCAAATTTCACTTTTAGTAAATTTCAGTGTTGAGTTGCAAATAATTCTGAGACATCCAATTTTTTTTTTTATTTTTTAATAACGTTCATGGAGTCATACAAAATAAATAACTTTGCAAGATGTGTCAGTTTAAAAGAGATATATAACTGTCTGCCATCAACATAGAAGTGGTATGATTTGCAATTAAAAGTGATCAATATATGACCAATGGGAATTAAATACAAGGAAAATAAAAGATGGCTAAGAACAAAGCCTTGGAGTACACCACATGATAGAGTTGCAGATGACATCGCAAAATTGCCAGCAGTCGCAGAGACATTCGTGTGAAAGAGGTAGGAAGAGAAGCACACCAGGGCCTGCACTCGTCCTGAGTCTCTCATTCAGGATAATGTCATTGTATGTGGGTGTGTTAATGCCCATGGCTTCAGTAACTTGCACATGAGTAAAGGCAGCATTAACTCTGAAGATTATGTACACATTTGGAACAACCGTCTAGACAACGTCCTGCTTAATATCAACAAGAAAATGCCAAGCTGCCTTCTGTAGATTTTACAACAGAGCAGATTCATACTCAGAGAGGGCAGGTGCTAAACTGGCCTACCTCCATTCCAGGCCTGTCTTCTGTTGAAAATGTGTGGCACGTTATTAAGAGCAAATTCTAACCATGAAATCCATTGAAGGTTAAGCAGCTGAAGATTATATCAAGAAATAATGGGGAAAAAAAACATTTTCTAACTAGAAAAACTATAAAAACCAGTGTCTTCAGTTTGCAAAGATTGCTGAGTGTTATTAAAAGAAAAGATGATGTAGAAAAGTGGGAAAGTGGGCCCCTACTCAATAGGACTTGAGGTTTGTATATATAATGTTTAATTATCAAAACAAACAGGCTATTGTTTCATTTTCATATCTTGCATAATTCATTTTCTTAAACTTATGGGGTGACACTGTGGTTAATGCCGCTGCCTTGCTGCTACAGCATCCATGCTTTGAATCTCATTCCAGACACTGTCTGTGTTTTTTGTACAGTCTCTTTTTTTCTGCATTTTCTCTTCTTCAGGTACATTGGTTTATTCACCACTTTTACTTCCCTCCATTATCCAACCCACTATATCCTAACTACAGGGTCATGGGGGTCGGCTGGAGCCAATCCCAGCTAACACAGGGCGCAAGGCATGAAACAAACTCTGGGCAGGGCGCCAGCTCACCACAGGGTGCACACGCACGCAGCACACTCTAAGGACAGTTTAGGATCGCCAGTGCACCTAACCTGCATGTCTTTGGACTGTGGAAAGAAACCCATGCAGACACGGGGAGAACATGCAAACTCCACACAGAGAGGACCTGGGAAGTGAACCTGGGTCTCCTAACTGCGAGGCAGCAGCGCCACCATGCCACCCCCACTATTATTTGTTGTACATAAATGATTGCATTTGTGTTGCAGATTCTGTGCCTTTGTAAGATTCTGTTCTCACTTTCTTGGTAAATCAAGACCAGTACTACCCAATTTCTTTAAAGTTCTTATCCGTAGGCTGTGACAGCATTAACTTAATATCTTGAATTTACGAGCCATCAACAATAACCTAATTGGATGTCTATTTAATTTATTACTGAATGAGCATTCTGAATTCAATCTTCATGGAACCCGTGTGCTTTTCACAATAAAGTACTTACTTTATTTTACTTTATTTTTCTTCCCATATCCCAAACAATAAAAACTCTAAATTGAACAACAAACTGAGTTTGGTTCCTGTCTTGCACCTGATGCTCCTCAGTAAATCTTCAACTTTGTATGATGCTGAACTGGATTTGGTGGCTTTAAATTTGGATGAATGAATAAACTATTTATTTAAAGGAGTTAGTGAAGCTCTGCATCAACATGCATCTGCCATAGAAAAAATAAAAAAGGTTAAAAGTTATTTTGACACTGAACAGTAAAGATTCTGAAAGGTGTAATATGTGTGCAACAGAAATAGAAAAAGGAGGTAAAACACACAGGAGGGGAAGAAGGGAACAAAGCCTGGATAGATGAAAGTAGAAAATAATAAAGTAAGAAAAGCTGCCATTAGAGAAGATGAAAAAATGATCAGTCATTGAGACCTGGATGAGTATGACCTTGGCTTCTTCTGATTTAGAAAAGTGTCTCTGAAGCCCTGGACACAAACATAGAGGTCAGTGTGGCTATGATCAAGGTTTGTGATGTGATCTACAAAAGGTTTTGATTTTAAAGGTGCCAATATGTTCCCTAAAATAGTGTGCTAGCTGACGTCCAGTTTCACCTGTGAAGATGGCTGGACACCTCCTACAAGAAATGTAGTAAATACGATTTTTTGAATTGGCAAGAGGCCTGTTGTTTAATACTGAATTTACCAAACGGACCAGGTATAAAGGTATTGTTGGTGACATATTTGTCAGTGACATAGCAGGTCCTGTTACAGCTCAATTTACCTGGTAAGGAATGAGACTGTCCTTTATGAAGTGAGCTGTGAACAAGAACCTGGCGTAGTTTAGGTGGTCAATGGAAGGAGATCAAGGGAGAGTCTGGAAAATAATGCTCCTGTGGAGAGATCAGTCTGTGACCTGTGGGAAAGGGAGAGTGGAACAGGAGGACCAGTGGGATTCTGGTTTCATTATTGGGATTCCTCTTAGAATAAATGTGATGAGGTCTATTCCTGGCTCGACTGAGGGCCTTGTCCACAATATGTGAAGTTTATCTTCTGTCAATGGAGAAATCCTGAGTTGATTCATTACAGAAGTCGGCCTCATTTTTGCAGGGGTGGTGGAGTCTAAGGAACTGTGAAAGAGGTAGAGAGTTTTAAGTATGCCATTGATGAAAGGAGCTGCAGAGAAGGTAAATGTGTGAGTCATTGGCTCATAACAGACAGAAGTTTTGTCCTGGAAAGCAGATGGAAAGACTGATACCTAAAAACTGTTGAATTTTGGTGAAAATGTCGATAATAAACCTGAGAGATGGATGGAAACTAGTAAATGCCTTAATGAAATTCTTTAGCTGGCTCCTGGTGCAGCAGGCAGCACCAACACAATCATTGATGAATCTTTTGTACAGATATGGCACAAATCTTAGGTAGGAAGAAAAGAAGTGCTCTTCTGCCCAGCCAACGAAGATGCTGGCATAGACATGTCCTGTTCTAGTACTTATTGTAACACCACCTCCCTGGTAAGAAAAGTTGTAATCAAATGTGAAATCTTTGAGGGTAAGAACCAGTTCTGCAGGTTTCATGAGGAAGTTCAAGGGAGGATCTTGGACTGGAAATTTGTTGAATGCCAATTATGTTTGGATCCAAATTGTGTAACTTACTGTACAATACTATGGGTGTTCAATTATAAACAGGGATTTTCATGCTCTGTTCTTATAAATAGTGCAAGGTAGACCTGACTCACTGGACAAACACACGCCTGTATGAACTTGTCGTTAGTAGTGTTAGATGCTCTTTCCCCCCTTCCTGTAAGTTGTAATCAACATGTCGGAGCAGGAGGTACAAGTTACACAGCAAATTATTATTCAATTTTTGGCAAATGAAGGAGTAGATACATTCCATCTCAGATTTATTTGAGACTTAAAAAACAGTTTGGGGATGAGTGTCTCCCAGTCTCGAGTGTACAATTGGTGTAAGTCATTCAGAGAGGGACTATCATCTCTTTGGTCCGCTAAAGTAATTTGTAGGAGGGAAGAAATTCAAGTAGAATGAAAAGGTTATTGATGCTGTGCAAGAACTGGTCAACATGCAGTCAAAAGACTTCAACTCTTCTGGGATTAAGAAGCTTCCTGAGCACTGGAACAAATGGATTGCAGTGGCCAGAGACTACACAGAAAAATAGTGTGTAAGTCGTTTCATTGTATTCAATGAATAAAGCATAGCTCATAAATTCCTATTTATATTTGAAAGCCCCTCTTAGATTACATTTTACACTGAAAGGCCAAAATGGATCACTCTTCCCATTTATTTTATGTCAAATGAATTCTACTAATTAATGATATAGAGGACTTTTAAGTGAAAGCCATCATTTTGGTATTTAAACCTAAGCTAATTACATTGCATACAAGTAAGGATTTTTTAGGATGAACATTTTTAATTATTTCAGATGACCGTGTGTAAATATAATGCTGTTTGTGAAGTGTAAACGTCTGTGGACAAATGAGACTTAATGTTTTAATTTCATTAGTGGATCTCCAAGAAAGCTGCATGAAATGAAAGACATTTGAATGAAAACAAACAGAATTTAGGAAATATCAGAAACCTTGGTAATTAGCAAGTGTTCACATTAATCACTTTACCAGCCAGGCTTCATCACATCCTAACACTGGACAATCAATTGTTATTTCTATAAGTTTTGCGTGTCACTCAAATTGTATGATGAACAATGGCGTGTGAGATTTATGGGAATAGTTCTGCATGGTGTAGCTACAGTAGCTCTAGAGGAGAATCCCTGAAGTTATGGGGCTGTTAACTGTGTATCCTGATAAAACAAGGCGTGACTTGACCTTTTCTACAGATTTTATACAAACATTTCAAACATTTATATTATGCTAACTTAGTGATGCTCTCCCTCCAGTTATCAAACAGAACTTCTAATTACATATTTTACAGAAAAACTGAAGAGTGGCTTCCCAATACCAGAGTTCCAGGGCATTTCCCTGGTAAATCCGCTCCTCAGAGTTAACCAGGTGAGTGCTTTTTGTATTCTGTCCTTTTCTAAAGTAGTTTGTCTTCTTCTGGCTGCAGCTTTCTTGGGGGTCTGGCTAAGGCTCAGTGCAAAACAAGACTTCTGCAGCTGTTGTTTCTTCCATGCTGTTTGATCATTTGAACAACCTCAGCCACAACACACGTTCAGAGAGAGTCAACACTGACAATGACACTTGGGCTCAGGAGACATTAATTCTGTGTAGAAAGCATCTACCATCACATGGGCACGGCTTAGAGTTAACAAATTACATTTCACCATGATTAGCACTGGACATAAACAGGCTGGGCACCCTTGTTCTCTGGAATTAAAGGTATTATGGCTAGAAAATGAGACACATCTCAAGCAAGGTTTATTTATAAAGCACACTGTACCAAAAAAACATAACAAGGCACTTTTAAATACATATAGGTAAACAAGTAAATGAAATGTGATAACCAGTGCAATACAAGAAAATGTACATACAAGGCCCTGGTTTGTCTTGGTAGAGTGATATATTAATCTACTTTCCCCCTTTTGTATTATTAATATGTAGCCTTTGTGAGAATGCCTGAAATCTCACAGACTTACCATTGTTTATAAGGTACTGTACCATATAACTTCTCCCCACCTTTCTTTCTACATTTATAACTTCAGGCAATTAGGTGTAGTAAAAGACAAGCAGGAGTTAAATTACAATTTAAATAATGTATTATTGGAATATTCATAAATAATGACAACATGCAAAGTACATTTGAATATTGGCCACCATACAACCTGATAAATGTTGATGGGTAGTTTCAGGCAGCACATAGACTTGTTAGTTACTTAAAATGTCTCTAGTTAAGGCATCATTTGTGGTCAGCTTTCTTCAGAATAGGCCGCATGCCTGTCTCAATATGGCTGCTCTTCATTGTGTTATCCTTTTCAGTTCATGGTGTGTGAGATGCTCCTTCATCTTGGTAAAGCAAGCAAATTTATAGATTTTCTGTCCATCCCCTACAGCCAATAGGGCATCATGGTACTTAAAGGCTTCTGATACAAGCCAATTCCAAACAGCCATACTTCAGATCAATGGGGCACAGAATACCTTCACAGCTGCCCTCCAAACCATGTGTTAAGGTAAAGTTTGCCAGCTAGGCATTCTGGCTTTCCTATGGGGGGTCGACTGAGAGTGTCCAGCAGAGAAATATTTGCCAAGTTTGTTTGAGGCACTTTCCCCAACTCTGTCATAAAATTCACTATCCTGACTTAGTCCTAGGGGGTGCTTCTCACTAATGTAACACTAATATTACATCGCTTTGCCTAAGTTACAAATAAAGACATACAAAATATTTATCAACTTGTTTGCAAAATGTCATACCACACCAGCCCCTAACAACTAAAGTGCAAAGTAAATTTTATAATATAATGGACTGGGCTGCAAAGCAGAACACATAAGCACTCAAACTCACGCTGTCTTTGAAAGTGCCGGTTAGAAGAGCACACGTATGCCAGGGGTTAGTGTTCCTTTTAATTCACTAGGATTCTCCAGAACATCTATGTAGTTTTTATTTTTAATAGTCTGCGCTATACTCTTTAGTGACTGGGCTAGGTGCTTGTTCTTTACTCTGCAAACAGGGAAATAATGACTTAAAAAGAACTGAATGCACATTATTGGCAGCGGGTAGCAGATGATTAGTAAACCAGTTTTAAAGAAAACCAATTGTCACAAGACCGAGCATTTGTTAAGTGATAAACTGAAGTTATTTCTTCACAGACATGGTATATATGCCTTAAGCATGCTGAACTAGTGCTCCACAGTCCAGCATTTTCTACTAAATTTCAAAAATATATCTTGCCTGCGCTGGCACTTTACAATGGAGGCAAAAGGGGAACAACACACCACTAGAAAATGAAACCGTAAAAATTTAACAGATACATCCTTTTTCAATTTTAGAAAACATGCCTTTCGTGTTTCCAATGCCTGCTTGTTAGAACAAAATTGATCTAAAAATAATCATTTTATCGCATATTCTTTATCATACATTCCTGGCATGTTTTCTATTTGCTTGTGTGAGTTCACACATAAATATTGAAGTAAATCAAAATAAAACCAACCATGTGCCACAAACAATGTATTGTGACTTGGTCTAATTTGGAGGAAACAACTGCCCAGTTCGGAGAAAAGTTGGCAGAAGACTTCAAGTGTCTTTTAAAATGGCTGAATCTCATAATATTGGTATTTTTGCTTTGTTCACCCCTTACCATAACCTATCTTCTATAGGAGAAGAGTGAAAGCTTTAGATTCCTCAAAAATTTCAATCTCTGGTTTTTGACAGATCTCGACATTTTAGTGTCCCCTGATACTGATATCTAGATGATGGGTGTGTGTCTATCTGTCTGTGTGTCACAGGTTATCAAAGACAGTCTAGAGCTGAAACAGATGGATGGAAAAATACCAAACTCGAAACTTAAGCTGGTTATGAGATGACGATGTGCTGTGTGAAAGGACCCCGGACACAGACAGACACAGGACACACAGAAGTCCCAAAACACACACTTTTTATTTCTCTTCTGCACAGCACAGTGTACCAATTACTCAGTCCTTTTTACTTTCCTTGCCTTTTCTCTTCTTCTCTGCCTTCCGACTCCGGCTCATCTACTGGAGTGAAGTGGCCTTCTTTATACTGCACCCGGAAGTGTTCCAGGTGCTACCCGATCAACTTCCAACAGCACTTCCAGGTGTGGTGGTAATGCTGCATGCAAAGGCCCCGGAGCTGTCCAGGCACCCCCCTGTCAGTGGCCACGGGTGCCCGCATGGTTGAGCTGCCCTCTCGTGTCCCGGGAGAGGTATTGTGCCTCTCCCGGTTTTTTCACTCTCCAGGCATCCTGTCAGGGCAGAGGTCCCAGCCATCCACCACAGCTGATCAGTTTTTGATCCAAATCATGCAAGAGAAAGAGGCACTCTAGAGGAACCCTCAAATACTGTAATTCTGCAATTAATTATGAATTCTTCTTGTCAATTGCTATCCTAATGACCTATTTTATGATCAGAAAAATTAGTAGCGCAGTGGTAGATCATTACCGAAATGTCATAAAATACATTAGTTCAGGTAACTTGGTTCCTAGGACGCAAAGCCTATTGATGCTCATGTCCAAATTTTTTTGTTCAAAACTGACATAAATATGCTGGTGTAATCACAAGACACAGATCACTACTCGACAGCTATCTTGGCTTGAAAAATGGACGTACTGTATTTGGTAAGTTGTAAGGCTATACATGTGCTCTGTTCACTCCAATGTTAAATGCCAGTGTAGGAGCATTTTTTAAATTTATAGAACTCACTGGACTTTTGCCTGGCAAATGCATATATATCATGTTTGTGGAGAAATTATTTTGACTTGGAAAATTATTACATTATCCTTTAAGTTTGTTTGCTGGAGACTTGTTTTAAACAAGCTCTGCTACCCATTTAAGACGGGTTGAAATTTAAGAAATCAGTGTAGACCTCAGCATTAACGTTTGCAGTGCACCATGCAATGCATATGTCTCTGTAATAAGCCATGTGGTATGGGATTTGTAACTGCATTTGTAATGTTTGTGATATGCCATCTGTTAGAATAACAAATGCAATGTATTTTTACTAAGAATGTTTGTGATGCACCATCTGTTGGAATAACAGAGAAATAGCATCCAAACGGGCACACAGTCCGACACACAGACAGCTTTTGTCACAGTGAACGTCCCATCAAGCACTGGTATGATTATAACTGTGATTATTACCCAAAAGGTAAAATAAGAGCACCAGACTGTACAATGCACTGCACACCAATCCTCACTATTGTCTTTTTCTTTCTAGGACTTTCTAATGTTTGCCACAGATGTTAAATACCGGTCTCAGTCAGCTGCTGAATAAAAGAAGAGTTGTCAAATATTGTAAGGACAAGTATCCCCTGTGGAAAAGGAAGACACCCATTGCTGTTATAGTCTCCTTAAGCTACCCAAGAGGCCATGGGGGCTAAATTCACTTTATTTAAGTCTGATGATGAGTTAGATTTTTCACCAAATTTAAAATACTGTGAAGCCAATATTTCTATTATCACTTCCTTCAAAACATGTAGACAAACAAGAAAATATTGTGACTCAGTACGATGATTATTAGGCTATTTGCAGCCCAGAATGAGTTTACATGAGACTTCATTAAAAGTACTTGCATATTAAAATGAAAATTTTAAGTAGCTTTTTGTTCACTTCATTATCTGTAACTTGCTATTCATTTATGTGGGTATTTGAAATTAATTCAATCATTTAATGATGTCGGGTTTTCTGAAGGAATGTTCATCGTTTGAAAAAGTTTGTTGAATCTATTAAAAAGAAAAGAAAAGAAAATTAAAACAAACAAAAGTATAAACCCTGGTAAAAGTAAAAAGAAATGTTCTCAGCTTAAACATGTAGATTTTATTCCAGATACATTGGAAAGTTCTGTCTAAATGAAAACATAAGTTTAGGAATCATTGCCACAATTATGTAAAATGGTATTTAACTCTTTCAGGGCTGATGTTGACCTTTGTCAAAATTCAGGGGTAGAAGATGGTAATCTGCTATAAACTGTGACAAAACTCGCCCTTACTTTTAAGTTTGACTCTCTTTGCTTGAAGGAAAGTTAGGTAGCTTTGCTGATTTTTAACCTCGATTCCCTGCGCGTGCAGGAATAGTGAAGAGCAGGCGGCCTCTAAAATGACATTGACATCTGGCGAAAGACTAAAGCAAATGTGCAAAGCAAAATACTCCATGGATGTTTTACATATTATCGTTGAATCGCACTGTGACTTTCCGGACTCTGAGTTTGATACAAGTGATCTGGAGATGGATATTGAAAATGAAAGTGAGGTACCGGCATCAGCCTTTCGGTCCCCAGCTGATCGTGGTGATGAACCATATTGTGTCACACTACGACTGCCACCGTTGCCCACCTGAATACAGAAAGAGTGGTAGCCGGCCCACCATGCATTCCTGCTGGCCATTGAGCCACCCCTTTGCTGCCCCTGCCACCGCCACCAGAGATGCCAAACGTGCCAACAGCAGCCACAGCATGGAGCAACAGACGTTTTATGTTGACTTTATGTGTGAAACCAGTGCATCGTGTGCTTTTCAGAAAACTGAGTTTTTTGGAAGAAATATTCAGCCCTCAAAGAGTTAAACTCTCATCTAATTTTCATTTGAATTTAATAGTGAACGGCATTTTCGTTTCTAGTGTGGGGCTGATTTTATTTTTCTTTGAAAGAAACTATTACAAGTTAATTTCTTCATGCTTGAAAGACATTATTTATAAGTAAATATAAAGTGAATAAAAGATGGATGTCCTTTAATGCTGTAAAGCTGAAGTCATATTCCACCACTTCTAGTCAGAAGGGATATCAAACTTGACAACAGCAGTTGCTCATCTTGTCTCCTGAGCAGGTCAAATTACACTTAGTAGTCCAGGGAATTACAAATAAGACCACTCTGTGAAGTCTTTACAACACAGTTTCTGATTTTCAAAATCATACAAACTCTTGCTTTTTCTTGATAGCCAGTAATACACCGCTTGAGGGAGACACTGCCTGTGCAGAGGCTTTACAGGTGTGGCCACAATTTCTTCCATTCTGTCATGGTACACAGAACTTGCAACATCTGCCAGATGAGTCCCTCTTCTATTTGTCAGGTCCATATTTCTTACTCCTTGCTGCTGCTTTTATGTGAGTTTTGCTAATAGAGGAACAGTCAGTGGTTCTAAACTCACACACGCACACACACGTTCACCGCTATTGCTTCAGACAATGTTGGGGCAAGTTGCAGGCTGGTGGGTATGTCAGAGGAGCACACTGCAAATGCATCTGACTCTTATAATTATGAAAATGAAAGCTACAGCAAAAAACAGCAGGAAAAGTCAGATAATGTGACATGGCCTTTAGGCCCACACCAAGTTTGGTTCAGCACTACAGTGATATTTCAGTTTCTGATATTAATTGTAGTTTATTTTTTTTTTTATTTCATAAAATTAATTTTTATTTTTAGTTCATTCTAGTTTTCAGTTTTTTTATTTTTATTTAGTTCTTTGTTTAAAATTATACTTTTTATTTTATTTAGTTCTGGAGTTAATAATATTAGTACAATTTTTTTTTTTTCTGTTGCAAGACACAAACGCCAGCCTACAAATATTTCAATGCAAGTTATGTTTTAGTCAATAAAATACACTCGCAGTTCATAATGCCTTTAAATAGAGCTTGACTATCAATAATCAAACATATTAAGTGGCTTAATGAGTGTGGTCAGCAAGATCAAAGGTTTCAACCCATAAATCCAGTCTGTCCAAGCACGTTACTGTTAAGATTTAAACAAGCACGCATTTCGAGAGATTTGTCTCGATGATGATGTCCGTTGCATAGATAGCCACACAGTGAAAATATTCACTGGACAAGCGCCTGTAAAGCAGGAGCACAGACGAGGTCCTCAGCCACTGGCGCCAGCAAACTGTATGTTTACGATCTCTGCTGCCAATACTGAAGTGCAGTCCTAGTGCCAGAGAAATGCTGGACTTCCACTAAGTACTGATCCAGCTGGCCCTGCACTGAAACTCCGAGACTATTTTTCTTCCTGTCGCACACTACATTTGCTTTTATTATCATCTGCGCTGTAATTAAAGTATTTCCACATGTTACTTTTTCGCTTTCTACCCACAAACATCATTGTCAACCACAAGTGCTTACTGCTTCAACGCGACGAGCCAAATGTGCTCAACAAACAAACAATGGCCCTTTACGAAAGTTGAGCCACATGACTATAGTAAGCCCAAGGTACAAGACCACCGCATAGTGAACAGCACAACATAACTGAACACTCAAGGCGACCTACAAACAACACCTCTGCATGACTGAACCAGACTGAATGAAAATGCTATTGCTGTTTTTTTCGTTTGTACTCTATTTTCGCTTTCATTTTAGTTTGTTCACATATCACTAATTTTTATTTAGTTTTAGATTCTCTGTTTGCCTTAATTTCAGTTCTTGTGCTTGTAAAACGAAAAACAATATTTTTAGCTCTAGTCCTGGCTTTTGTTATGAAAATATCACTCCACAGGCAACAATGTACTTGAAGGCCTAATGCTTTTTATATGTGAATTTGTTTTTTCCCCTTCTTCACAGAATTTCACACATGGTTCAAAGTTACAAATTTTAATGATTTTCAGATTTGCTCATTATGTCCATCTGCATTTGTTTTATCTGTACAGGAAACACTCTGCTGAATCTCATCTCAATATAATTAACTTATATGCTTTTAAAGTATGTTACATAGCTGATTAATTTTGTATAGTTAAATGTATAATTTTAGCAGCATGTGGTCTTTGAGATGAAAAACAACCCAAAGACTTCCTAACAGTTTTACTATATTGGTGAACTTGCAGAGGCGTCAGCTAAGTGGGCCGGGACAGGTTGTATCTTTTCCAAGACGGATGTGTCATTGAGTGCAGCTGTGGCACAAATTGAATTAGAAAACAAGGAAGAGCTCCAAAGAGCGCTGAAGAAAAAACACATACAAGCATATTCATAAGTGCAGCTACTGTGGAAACAAAGCACGGTGTAAACTGTAAGTTTAAATTAAGATTATAGACACACTCCCGCTGCCGTTTGTCATGCCTTCGACAAATGCTTTATTCGCGAGATACAAGTATAATGAGAAGATACGAGGTATAAACGAGGCTTTGGATCACTTTGTAACGGAGTTAAAATTGCTGTAGCGAGAAACTTTTAAGTGCCGGGTCTTAGCTAACATTAAATAAAGCCATGGACATCGCAACATCACACAAGAGAGCAGCTCACGTGAACTGACTGAACGCAGTACGAGTGATCACTTCCATGAATCAAACCTGTTCAAAAAACGCATTACACAATTGACAAGGTAGGAAAAGAATATGCTCCGAGTTGAGCTTCACAGCTAACACGGTCTTGCGGAAGCAACTTCGTCACGCTGCCACCAAATACTCACAGAAAAATCCACAAGTTAATATACACGCTGTCTCTAGAGTTTCTCCACACTCAATGTATTCCTTGCATCCCCATTATACCCTCTGATCTCCCATTTCAATTCAAATGCCTCCAATTTCCAGTAAGGCTCTGCTTCGCGATGACAAGTAATAAGTCTCAGGGACAGATCCTACAAAAGGTTGCCATCGATTTGAGGCAGGATTGCTTTTCTCCTGGACAAAACTATACGTTGCATTCTCAAGAGTGAGCTCGCACAGCTTGGTCATATTACAACCGGAGTGCTGAACTGACAACATCCTATAAAAAGAGAACTATAACAATCGTAATAAACGAACAATAAAACAGCGGAGAACCCGTGGATTAAATAAAAAGGCAGCTTCCTTGGTGAAGCAAGGAAAAAGGATGGCCTTATATGTCGTTCGTTTATAAAACAGCGGAGAAGCTGTGTAAAGCTGCCTCACAAAAAAAACAGCGGAGCGCCTTATATGAGCAGGCAGTGAGCTAAAGAAGGGAATCAATAAATACCTATAATCGTAATAAATGAACAAAAAATAGCGGAGAGGCCACGGATTAAATAAAGGAAATGGGTACCTGAACAGTAAAGTAAGTCTCAAATAGCTACACAATAACTATAACAATCGTAATAAACGAACAATAAAACAGTACAGAACCGTGAAGCAAGGAGAAAGGACAGCCTTATATGGTGTTTGTTTATAAAGCAGCGAAGAAGCTGTGTGAAGGCAGCTACAATAAAAAAACAGCACAGCGCCACACTCTGAATGTATTCCTCACATCCCCGTTATACCCTCTGATCTCCCATTTCAATTCAAATGCCTCCAATTTCCAGTAAGGCTCTGCTTCGCGATGACAAGTAATAAGTCTCAGGGACAGACCCTACAAAAGGTTGCCATTGATTTGAGGCAGGATTGCTTTTCTCCTGGACAACTATACATTGCATTCTCAAGAGTAAGCTTGCACAGCTTGGTCATATTACAACCGGAGTGCTGAACTGACAACGTGGTATACAAATAACAAATAGTTATTGGTATATTTTCCCTCAATTTAAAAAGGTTTTCTTTTCTTCTTAATAAAAATTTAAAAGCAGTACTTCGTCACTGCAAGGCACGGGGATTTTGCTATATATATATATGTATATTTATGTGTATGTATGCATGTGTGTATATGTACAGTATGTGTATATATATATGTTGATATGTATATATATGTAGATGTGTATATGTATATATGTGTATATGTAGATATGTATAGGCTATATATGTATATGTATATATATGTTTATATGTGTGTGTGTCTGTGTGTATATATATATATATATATATATATATATATATATATATATATATATATATATATATATATATACTGTGTATGACAGCAACACTCATAACAGTGACAAAACAATTACATTGACAATCATGTTACGTTATTTTCAAAATGTTTCCTTTTCTTTTTCATAACTTCTTTAACACACTACTCCACTGCAAAGCGCGAATATTTTGCTATTCTATCATAAAGCTGAGTTGGCCTGCTTGGGTTGAATGAGAAGCATGAAAGCGCCAAAAAAATTGAAGTGCAGGCATGCGCCGTCTCACCATGTGCAAATCACACTTGTATATCTTGCTGTCCTTCATCTTAAACTCTGAAACCTATAAGCATATTTTTCATAAACCCTGAGTTACATAGGCCTAGAATTTCTCACTGCAGGTGAGCACGGAGTTGCTTGTGTTCCTGATACACGCGCACACGCACACACACACCCACACACACACGAGTCTTATCCAATCTTGTCCAGCCTTTATGAGGTCCCTGCACTTTTGGGAGATCATTGTTGTCTCGAATTGTAATAAAAAGAATGCTCACACAAAACAATTCAAAAAGGTAAAAGGTAGTTCACTTAACAGAACCTTTGGAGAGTAAACATTTAACATTTATTTGTGGAAATGCAAGATTTTTGGGAGTTAGAGAAAATAATTTTGTTTTAAATGAAGAACAAGGGAAAGACACAAAAAAACATGCAAATCTGCTTACTGGATGCAGGAGTTAACACAGTAGGTGGAGACATCATATGACACCATAAGCGAGCCGGCACATTGATACACCACTCGAGGAAATATTACAGGTAAAAAATAAGCGCTGACTGACAAACTGTGTGTTTTTTGTCTTCCCCGTTTCCATGAATACTGTAATTCAGACTTGATCTGCAATTTCAGTGACCTTTTTAAAAGAACGCAGCGCTGCTTGAAGATGGCACAAGAAGTGAATGGGACGTCAAATGTATAATCAGAAAAATTTTTGGCATTCTATTTCGAAAGCATCTCAAGTATGCAGATTAAATTTGGTTGGAATTATGGAAGTTCACGATATAGTAAGATTGCTCCAGCTCTCTGTATTCTACAGCGTATGTCATTAATGATCTGCTTTGAAGTAACATGCACAGAAATCAATTCAGGTCAAAGAAATGGTTGACGATGCTATTTTCACAGACGAACCCTCCTGTCAGCCTGAAAGGCACACCCTGACGGCATACAGGAGAAATGGATATTTCCACTTCAGCCTAAACCTCATAATCCTATTAAAAATCACAGGTAGTTGGCAATTTCCCAAAGAAGAACTGAGCCACATCTTCTTTTTGAAGGCTGGTAAATACAGAACAAATCTGTTATCCACTTTTGAATGCTACAGCTGAGACCATGGTTATCAAAAATTGTTTAGTGTGTTCTGATTTTTTTTGTGGATATGGAAGCTGATTTATGCTGAATTATTTTCATAATAGCACTTTTTCCACTGGACACCATGAATTGGGTTCTGTAAACACTGGATGACATCCTAAAGCTAAAATAAGGAATTGCAATTCATTTTTTGAGTGAAAATATAACTGGTATGAGCTTAGAACAACAAAAAAGTTGCTTTGTGCATTGTATTTTGTACTTTGAAAATAAAATATACATACATATATTAATCTAACACAGATCAAATAAGTCATTTTTGATTTGACATAACAGTTCAATGTAGTAATAGTGATGACAGAATTACAGTTGTTGACTACATTCATTTCATCAAGACAGACACTGACAGTTAAATGATTAACTCCTCAACTGGCACAGCCACATATTGTAGAGTGTTATATAAGACAAAACCTAATACAGCATTTCCCAAAGTATGTTTTGCACTTACCAGAATATTGTGATTTGTTTTAAAAGTAAATATGCATTTGTTGTCATACAACTGCGTTCACAAATAATGATGTTAAATGCCTAGATTTTAGAGACAACAACCTGAAGCGTAATAATGTAGTCAAGTGCATTGCAGTTGAAGGAATACACTATGGCTTAAAACACCTCCTAATTAGGTATCATGGCAATGGTAAAATTATACTTTATTTTGTTATATTATTTACACCTTTTATGTATTTTTAACTGAAACATACTGGCTTTCCAGGTCACTGGATCTCAACTCATTGGAGATGGTATGGAATATCACAACAAGCTGATTCCAGCAGTGGCAAAGCCACCCCCAAAAAATGAGCTGGTTCATGCCATTCTCAAAGTCAGGCATGAACACTTGGCAGCACAAGTCTGAAATCAGCCGTATATTGTGAGGTGAAGCTGGCTGCACTATCAGCCAGAAAACCTGAACAGTACATGTTTCAGGACACACAACATATAAATGCACCCTCAACGGGCCGAGAGCAGATGCAATTTACGTTCAGCACCGAATTCATCTTTATCCCTTTCTGCAGTTGTTTCTGTGCTTTCTGCATTCACCTGAATCTCTAAGAGACTGTTGGCTTTAAACTTTTACCACACTTCATGCTGTTGGTTACTTCTTCTTGTCAAATGTTGGCTTTACTCCAGTTGAGCTTTACTTATGGATTTGATTAATTTTCGGCTATTCTTTTCTGTGCTTGTAAAACTCTATGTGCATGTGTGAGATGCCACTTTCATGTTTCCACTCGCTGCTCAGCCCCACCAGATGTTTTATAAAATATGTAATAAGCTTATTATTAAAATGTTTAATACATTCCTAAGCTGTCTTCCTGGCCATTTGTTTTTTACAATTTTCCATCATAGGCTCAATATAATTACTTATGTAGAAAAATCTTGCTTTTTATAGTTTTTGGAATTGTCTTCATGCCATGTGCTGCCCGCCTGTTTCTAGCTGAGGCATGGAGTAATTGGCCCTGCAGTGTTCTCTGGCTGAGTGTAGTTTCAAGGTGCTGAGCAGCACAAGCAGAATAAATATTTTGGACCAGAAAATGAATCAAGGTCAAAACACCAAAGGAAGGGTCATTACCAAACAACACTGACCAAGAAGCCGAGTGCCAAAAATAACAGCGTTAAGCAAGTTTGGAGACAGAAAGGGAAAAGCTTCAAAACCAGAGCAAGATTAGAAGCGCATAAAGTAAGGGTTATGTTTTCAGAGTTTATTCAAATCATGGCTAGCAAGTAGAGTGTTGTGTCTCTATTTATACCAGCATGTTGATGTTCAATGTGTCTTAATGACACCCATCATGTGCTTAACAGCCACATAGCAGCATAGCCATCAAAAGTTCCAAAATTGTGGTGCCCAAAGGAGCAAACACTCTAAATGATGGTAACCATCCATCCATCATCCAACCCGCTATATCCTAAGTACAGGGTCTTGGGGGTCTGCTGGAGCCAATCCCAGCCAACACAGGGTGCAAGGCAGGAAACAAACCCTGGGCAGGGCACCAGCCCACCGCAGTGATGGTAACCATCATAAACAAAATTGTTACATGATGACAATCAATCAAATAATGATAAAATTTAAATGATCATTAATAAATATTAGGGGTGGCATGGTGGTGCAGTGATAGCGCTGCTGCCTCGCAGTTAGGAGACCTGGGTTCACTTCCCGGGTCCTCCCTGCATGGAGTTTGCATGTTCTTCCAGGTTAGGTGCATTGGCGATTCTAAATTGTTCCTAGTGTGTGCTTGGTGTGTGTGTGTGTGCACTCTGCGGTGGGCTGGCATCCTGCCTGGGGTTTGTTTCCTGCTTTGCATTCTGGGATTGGCTCCAGCAGAACCCTGTGACCCTGTAGTTAGGATATAGCGGGTTAGATAATGGATGGATTGATAATAAATATTAATGTGTTTTGAAAATACATTTTAGGCAAATATTATTTTTATTCCCTATTTGAAAACAGCTGAAGGAAGCTTATAAGATAGGATGAATGTCTTATAAATATTTTAATGGGTTCTTTGATGATCATCTTTATTAACTCGGGGCAATTGCAGGCACTTTCCTCGGTACAGGGTATCTTCAGTCCATCAATGGATGAGCTTCAAATTACATCATTTTTATGCTTGTATTGTCACCATTTTGCCTGATCTCAAACGTGTCTGTTTTTTGTGTCAGAGAATTACTGATATTTATTTTTTCAATATCCAGCTACCTTTTGCGTTGTATAGTTTTTTCTCTTATTTTGGCTACCATTTAGTTTGTTACTGCTGCTGACGTTTTGTTAGCTCGTCATTAGGATAGTGTCCTCAGATGTTGTGACTTGTGGTAATCGATACTGTAGGTTTAAAGGGAGGCTGAAAGTTCATTTTCATATATGAACTCAAAACCCAAACAAACTTTTTCTAAAATTTACCGTTGTCTCAGATCTCCACTCACTGGCGCCTCAGCCACTGCCTGCATGCTCTTTGCATGTTCTCCTCATGTCTATATCCAAGTTCTCTTCAGCTTCTTCTCAAAGATCTTCCGCTCCAACCTGACCCCTGACCAGTGAGTAATGACACCTTGTGATTGGTTGCCATCCTTAGTTTATATTTTCTTGCCCTCAGCCGACTGGTAGAGACTGCAATATCTTGAAAATCTGAAATGGAAAAAGAAGGTCCAGAAAATGGATGGATAGGTGAGAGACAAACTAAAATAAATAAAAATGTATAAAGAGATAAGCAGTTTAGGAAATTGATGGAGGGGTGGAGACATGAGTCAATACAATAAACCGACTTAAAGTAAAACTCTAAGGCCACCAGAGGACACCAGGTCTGCTCTAAGTGGTGGATTTCTGAAGTTCTCAGACTAGCTGATCTCCATTCACTCTACTGAGTGTTAAACAGCCATCACAACACATCAATCATATGTGTTATCAGAAAAGGAGCATGTCGTCCAGAATGGAGAATTTAAACACTTTGTCATTCAAATCAGTAGAGTGAATACAAAGAAGCTGTGCGGATTTGATCCCGTGTCGTTTATCGATCAAGTGGTGATGTCTGACTTATCAGTGAGATGAGATTTATGAACTGATTATATTAAAAAGAGCAAGAAATATTGAGAAAATACTACAAAGTTAATGGAGAATAATAATACATTAAAGTGAAAGACATTCTGTATTATATAGTGCCTTTGTGTTGACAATACAAACTACAGTTACTAATGGAAACTCACATTTTAGTTTCTCAGGCAAGTATGATTCTCTCGGGGTCAAACAGCAAGGCCGACATTGAAACTTAACCCGCATTCTTGTGGCAGAGCAATAAGGTGACGGCAAGTTGAGTTTGAGCAAAGAAGGAACCCAGTGTTGGCTTATAAACCTCTGTAAAGAAAACCAAAGTGAACATTCAGATAATCGCATCCGAGTGTCACTGTGTATTGGAGCAGGAGTCACTTCACTGGATGGAGCTCAGGGCTTCAGCTCGGGTCTCCAATTTCTACTCCATCACACTGGACATCGAGTCAGAACCTGCAGGCAGTGACCATCCAGCACACAGTGGTCATCCACATCTGCACTGACTTCTACAATAATATTTTAATCTAAATCCAAACATATTTATACAAATAGTTTAAGAAAATTAAAAGTTAATATGAAAATAAAAACCAACACTGGATATGTGTAAATGCTGCTCTCTCGTGGTCACATATGGAATTAACAAATAAACACTTTTCTTACATCTTTTAATCATTTGTCCAGTCTTTTTAAACATTAAGGCTGTGTTGAACCCTTGGCACAACTCATTTCAGGCCAAACGTAGCCTCTGCTCTTTGCATTTCCTTGTGCTGATTTTCTCTTAAAGAGCTTTACTGGGTTTTCTCTTGAAGAGGTTTGACTGGCTAGTTATGTTGGGTGGGGTAGGACCAGGGTGGTATGAGACATGAGACGGGACTGACGTGAGGCATGGTGAGATCGGTGGGGACACACCTGGCATTAAGAGGTTATTTATTGTCCTGCACCAGTCTGAACAGCCAGCCAGTGAGCAATAGGGGGTATTTATTCTCAACAGCACCACAGAGGAGTCCATGTTCTGTTAGTGATTTTCAGGTAAACATATCTAATGTTTTAACAGGAAGAAAGAGGAATTATTACGGGATTTCATTATAATGTATTGGATTTTTTTTTTTTATTAAATTGGGGTTCCATTTAGCATGTAAATTTTCAGCAGGTCATAGAGGACTGGCAGCATGTTAATTTTGTTTCTAAGTATATTGCAATTCTGAAAATAAAACCTCCAAATATTTGTCCAGTATGAGCATTTTATACAACTCCAAAACATAATTTCTTTATTAGTTTGATCTCTCTGACAGACCAGTTACTCACCCATGGATGCCACAGCTGTTGATTTACCGATCGATCTAAGTTCCTACCATCACCTATGGCCATGAGCTGTGTGTATTGACCGAAACACTAGATGGCAAATACGAGCTGAGAAAATGTGTTTAAGGGTGTCTAGCCTCCAGAGGGAGATCGGCTAATTTCCATCCAGCCTTGGTCTTCCCCTAGGCTCCCTCCCATTTGGACAAGCTTGAAACATCTCCCCAGACTGGCGTCCAGAAAGCTTCTTATCCTATCTGCGCTCCTCACCCCTTCTCGAAGGCTGAGCCTTGTGACGATGTGGGTTCTGGCTCCTGGCTCCATGCTCCCATTGCTATTTGGGAACCCTTGAACCCAACACCGTCGATAATGAAACCGAGTGAGCTAGTCAATGGAGGCAATAATTGAGCATCTGAGCAAGGGGATGGTTAAAAGTGAAACAGTGCTTTTATTAAAAGAAACAATCAAAACAGTGTTCCATAAATAGTGCAGTAGTTTCAAGTTCAATAAATAATCCAATAAAAGAACGTGGGGGTAAAACCAATAAATAGAAAAAACACAATCCTTAAAAACCAGAGGTTAAAATCTTCTTTAGGAAGCAGTTCTTAAAACAACAAGTCTGGTGCTTTTCTGGTAGCGTCTCACCTGCTTATCCCGTTTGGGCTTAGCAGCAGGCAAGACGTTCTCTGCAGCTGCCCTCTTCTACACACACACATGAGACTGGAGACCTCCCGATCGCTGGCTTCGGTCTGGCACTCATCCCAGTTCTCGAGACTTAGTTTCTACCAATGGCCAGGACCCACACATTGGGGACTCCACCACCAAGTCTCCCGACTTCCGCTGCCTTTCCACGGCCTTCTGCGGCTCGTCGCCTTCTACTGGTCACCCCGCTACCTGATCGCTCAGCGGGAGCAACATCCACTCAAACACCCGGGTGACGGCCTTACACCCAGCTTCCTCACAGCTGCCCTCGAGCGCTCGATCGCGCGCTCACCACACCCACACCCACACGCACCGCCTGCTTCCTCGCTCCCTGTAACCCCCGTCCTCTTTTCCTCTCTTTTTTAATCTAGATCTTTTTTTTTTCATTTTTCCAACCCTCACAACCGACTCGCGCTTCTTTTTAAATGACGAGGGGCCATCACAGCTGTAGCATTAGCCACGGAGCAATCACGGATGTGGGCAGTTCCTCACCTGTGCACTCCGTGAGAAACGCCCACAACGCCGACTGCCCCACGGCTCGCTACAACAACGCCCCCCTCACGAAGCCGCCTCGGGTGCGGTGATTATTTAAAATGAATGGCCTTTGCTCAACGAGCTGTGGACCCATAACACCACATTCCACCCCCTATAAAACTCCAGTTGCATGGGAGGCTCCACACCACTGCCAACCCAATGCAACTGGAGCTCAGGTCCACAGCTGTATAGCGTTGACCACAGACATAGAATTACTGGACGCCGCATGACCAGCAGCATCGTACGTCAACGTTGTCGCCATATTGCGAGTGTCACTGCTATGGAGTGAAGTAATGGATAAAGATGCCACACGCATGTGCTGCTTGGGATTGTACAAACCACTGTACGCTCCAAACCAGATCCCGGGGGATTACATTTCATAGGTAAGGCTGAACAATTGTTTTGGTTATATTTGGCCATTAGAAAATCCCGTTTTATAATCTTAGCACTCAATGTCACCTTACAGTAAAATTAAACAACCTTAGTAAAATTAAAACAAGAGAATGATAAATCAAAAAGCAATAATTAGCAAAGAAACAAAGATAACTGGCAGTAACTGTGCAAAATTCACAATTGGTATGCCAGTTTGAAAAGATAAGTTTTGAGGGCAGTTTAAAAATGTGTTCTTGAATCGAGCTGACGTATATTAGAGGGAAGGGAATTCCCGAGTTGAGAAGCACTATGAAAGTGAGTTCCCATAGCACTGAGTTTGATGTGTGATACAGAAAGTACAGCTGCAGATGAGAATCTGAGTGAGCGAGACGAGTGTCAGTCTGTAGGAGATCAGTGAGGTTGTGGAGAGCTTTAAATGTTCAGAGCGATATTTAGTATTGTATTTTGTAGTTAATAGGGAGCCAGTGAAGTTGAGAGAGAATAGGTGTAATATGTGCAATGGATTTAAAACAGGTTATTATCCTGGAAGCAGAATTTTGAATAAATTGTAAGCGATGGATACATTTTTGTGGGATGCCAGGTAGAATTGCATTACAGTAATCTATATGTGAGGTGACTCGGGCATTAACCAATAATTCAGCACTGTGTTGCTTAAGAACAGGACAAGTCTAGAAATGTTTCGGAGATGGAAGAAGGCAGTCCGAAAAATGTTACTTATATGGGAGGAATTATTTAAAAATAATAAAAATTATTTAATAATTGCCATTATTAGTGTATAAATGGATATACATAATTGCACATGTAAACGATTCGCCAAAATCTGTTGTATATAAACGATACTGTTTTAAACGTTATTGTTTTTTCATCAGAAAACCCGGGGGGTATTCCAGAAAGCAGGTTATGTGACATACCCGGGTAAGTTTAAGGGTAAGTTAGTGGATAACCTCAACTTTCGGTTCCAAAAACGGAGGTAACTTTCTGGGTATGTATGTAACCATAGCAGCTTACTCTCTGAAGATAACCTGCCACCGAGCAGGTTATGTTCCAGGGTAAGTTTGTTTCAGAAGGTCACTGAGCATGGCGTGCCCTTTTGATGACGATCCTGTGGACGTGGAAGCACAAATTATCCGAGGTTTTTTCCGCCGGGAGAGAGTAATAAGACCGCGTATTGATGTCTTTTCATTTCCAAATGATTTTTTAAAAGAGCGTTATCGGTTTTCAAAAGAATCGTTAATTTACTTGACCCATCTCTTGGCACCGCATATTGCACGTCACAAACCGCGGGTCTGCGCTTAGCACAGAAAACATTCTGTACATTTCACTTCGGTTTTTTGCCTCGGGGCATTTTTTGTATAATGTGGGCGATGCAGAGCATGTGGGAAAGGCAACTGTGTGTAGAGCCGTTCGCACAGTATGTCTGGCACTGAAACACTTCTTACACACGTTTGTACAGTTCCCTGGCCATAAACCTCTGCGTGTAATTAAAGAGGAATTCCACAGAGTGGCAGGTTTGTCCTTTGTAGTAAAATTCATGACGCATATTTAATATGTAGTCATACTATTTATATCTATAGATGTATTCATCCTGCACACACACTTGATACTTCCCTATATGACTTTCTATTTCAGGGTTTCCAAATGTAATTGGGTGCATTGACGGCACCCACATTCCTATTAAAGCTCCTTCAATGAATGAGGGAGACTATGTTAATAGGAAATCTATTCATAGTATCAATGTGCAGATAAGAACTGGATTTTGTGTCCTTAATTTTTGCCTTGTTAAAATCAGTAAACTCATTACAGTTTTCCACTTTTCAACCACAGGTAATATGTGAGGCAACCCACATTATTACTAATGTTGAGGCAAAATGGCCAGGATCTGTGCACGATGCCAGAATTTTCCGCGAGTCATCATTATGCCAGACATTTCAGCAGGGTATGTTTCGCTTTATGAAATATTTTTTTTTCCTTTGCACTATATTTGTATTGTACACTTGAATCATTACAGGACAGTACAATGGTTACTTGCTGGGGGACAGAGGATACCCTTGTCTGCCCTGCTTAATGACACCCTACCCTGAACCTGATCCTGGACCACAGACACGCTTTAACCTGGCTCACAGCCGAACACGGGCCAAGATGGAGATGACCATAGTGATCCTCAAGTCTAGGTTTCAGTGTCTGCGTGGGCTCCGGGTCAGTCCAGAGAGGGCATGCGACATCATAGTGGCTTGTGTTGTGCTTCACAACATTGCCACTATAAGAGGAGAGAGCCACCCTCCTTGTATTGAAGAAGATGGCCCAGAGGAACCCCTACAGATTTTTCCATACAACAGAGATGGAAGACTTTTGAGAGACAGGATTTCTCAGAATTACTTTTATTAAATTGTGTGCACTGGTCTGCGGTGTGGTTCATTTCCTGAAAAACAATGAAAGTGAAATAAAATGTGTTTTTTGTATTACATTGCTTTATATATATATATATATATATATATATATATATATATATATATATATATATATATATATATATATAGTTCTCACCTTAAAACGCGATGCTCCAGTAATTCTATTTCTAATGTTGCTTTTTTTATGGATAGCCTTTTCGCCTCCATTTGAAGCTGTATAAGGTCCATCTCCATGTCACTTTTTCTTATTTGTTTTTGAAGATGGACCTTATACAGCTCCTTTGCTGGCAACTAGGAAGCCAAAAATAATTAAATGAATGAGATTCTGTCAGACAATAACATTAAAATATGGACAAATGCACATAAATTCTTACACTGCTTAGATTGTGCATTGAGGTTGAAGGACCGTCATCTGTGGGCAAATCCCCAGGTATGTACTGTGAAAGGACAATGACAGTTTGTTACTCTAATGTAAAAAGGGGGCATGCATTATAATGGTATGCATCATACCTCAGTGGATCCACCAGCATTGTCCACTTCTGTCACAGCAGATGTGGTCTCTTCATCGTCATCTTCAACCTATAGAGGAAATATGCAAGTATACATTATCTGGCAAAAAGAAAAAAATATCTAAAAGCAACTAAAGGTACCTGACAACAAAACACTTACAGCTGTGACAGACTGTGTCCTTTCTGTAGGGTCCAATAATACAATCCCTCTATCAGTATCTATAGGAAAATACAACCCATAAAATTCTCAATATTATCAAAGAAAAACCAAAAATGCAGGAAAAAACCATGTCACAGTAATACAACTAAGCACACAGTAGCCTACACAGCATATGCAGTTCAATAAAGTCAGCCTGCATAAAAACATTAAGCATGTTGAAGAAGCCTTTAAGTGACAGAGATAGTAATTTATTAAGTCATATAATGAAAACAAATCATAGTGGTAACTTACATTTCACCATGCTACTTGTGGTGCATGGTGTGTGTGAAGTGCCCCTGAATGCCAGCAACCACTGGTCGCCCTTTATTAAGGGACAGAGCCAGCTCCTCAGATGGGGTGAGGGGAGGTGGTGGTGGGCCCCGCCAGTTAGAAGGGCTTCAGCTTGCTTTCTATTAGCTACATGACAGACAGAATATACTAAATCGTGTTTAATCAATAGTTCAGTGATCGTGTAATCAACTATTACCTTTTTGCAGTATGTTTTTATGTTTCATTTTGACTTGCCTCAAAGTTCTTCTGCATCCAGACGGATTACACCTTATTAAATAAGAAACCATATATTCCTAGTCAATACACATTGTTATTTTAACCTAAAGAAATGAATGGCAGGAAAAGTGAATGCATTCAAAGTGATTTAACAGTGAAAAGGGTGCGGAAGGGGTGTTTCATTATTTTACAGTATAATAAAAGGGAGGCGATGTCAATTTTGCAATTTAATACACTCACGCATTTACTCTGTCCGTTATTTTTTGCCAAGCCAACTCTCTTTCTTTAGCCGATGCAGCCGTATTACTTTTTTTCATTATGATAGGCTTGAATTCTTCAAACGCCTGCATTAACACCTCCAACTCCATCTCTGTGAAATATGCCGCTCGCTTTTTTTCTCCTTGATCTTCCATTTGGACTCGTGAAATCGGCAATCCATTGAAAACGTCTTTATGTATGCACGGTGCACGCGCATTAACTCTGGGTAACCAGTAGGAGGTTGATTGAACTTACTCTTCTCAGGTGTTTTGGAACCGACATACTCATGGTATGCGGGTTTGGGGTAAATCAACCCAGAGGTTATGATTTACCAAATGATAAGTTAACCAAGCTTTCTGGAATACCCCCCCGGTTTCCACGTCTACCTATATTAGTTTAAATGGCACTCTTGCCACTCGCAATAGGGCGAAAGCGCAGACGTATCGTGTCCGCTGGGCAACACAGTGAATACGGCGTCTATCTACAGTATATATGCCTATAGCGTTCACAAGACCAGCGGCAGATTGATAGGCTTGCTTTAGCTTACTCCTCTAAATTCTATTGGATAGTCTTAGCAGCCTATCGGGTTCTACTGGGCGGTGTAGTCCCGCACCCTCTTCGCTCATTGGGTGCAGTTGAAAATTAGTGGAAAACGGGCTCACCTGTGCTGGGGGAGGCGCCTTCGGGCCATCACACTGACCAATCAGACAAAACGCTAGGAGACGGAGTTATTTAATGGTTTTGCTATGAACGTTAGTGGCTTAATACGGTAATTAAAGTTTAGTTTAGTTTAGTTGAGTTGAGGCGAGGCAGCCGGGACCTGCTAACTTTACTAATTTTTAAACCTAATCCAGAAGCAAGAAGAATTCGATTCACGCCAGCAACGCGAAACAGGTAATTGTTATTATTATTATTTGTATTATTATAGTAAGTTAGTCCGATGGAATACTGCATCATCGCCCGTGCTACTGTGGTTGTTGAAGCTAAAAAAAGCGGCTTACCCAAAGAGCCGTCAGCACGGAAGATCAGGTGACAGCCCATGCACAGCTGAAACTAAACATAAAAATGTAAACCTGGAACAGGTGGACAAATGTCTAGTCTTCTGACTGCAGGCACGCAGTTACTTGGACGTGTGTGATGCGCATGACAGGCATGTCGTTTAGTTTTGAAGTGAGGTATTTGCGTATTCATTGCGTTACTAAGGAAGGCTTCCTTTTGGTATTGAAGCCGAAGTAGATGTCTTCAAATGTTGAGTTATAATCGTGATGACGCAGTCCAGAAGACAGGTATGTGTCAGTGGACAGGCCGAGCTGTTAGATCACAAGTTGTGTTTTTGAAGTGATTTTTCCAGATTCCAGTAAACTCTACTGTACGAAACAGTTGAAGGTTGGTTTCTACCCACACTTCCCAGCTTGACATACGAGGACAGATATCGAGGTCACTTGCTGACTTGAAAACTGTAGTTCAATTATTGTCTCAAGGTTGGGATCCAATCTACATGCAACACCTCCCGTTCTGAGCTGGCCGCTCGTCTTTAGATTTGTGAGTCATACTACGAAGTTACGGGAGAACATGCAGACTCCACTCGGATCACACGGTGTGTTCGATTCAAGATCCTCGGAGATCTGCCTCCTTCGAGATAGCCTGGACTTGTTTCTGTTCAAGTTGCTTCGCCACGTTAGGAGCCTTAAACAAAGGGACCGTATGGAATGTTAATATGTTTAAGTTATTGGTTTATTTGAATGAGTGTCATGGATGGGAAACAATGTTTATAATGTTGCACATTCATGATTAACCGTTATTAAAATAAAATTCAGTTTTACAGCCTCTTTTTTCAAGTTATAGTGCCTTTGTTGACCTGTACCAGAGCGAAGAAGATGCGATTTACGTGATTTTGCAGCAGCAGCAGTTAGAACATTAATTGTACTGTACTGTTAGGTTTTCTGAGACAGTGGTACGCACGCGCGCACGAGACTGTCACGGGACATCAGCGCGCGCTCACAGGCCAGTGTGTCGGTGTTGCGGACCAATGTCTCACCTAGCATTACAGGTCACCGAGGTGCCTTCACGCGTTCCATAGCACTCCGGGATGAGGTGCAGTATAGACCCCCGAATGGCACACAACGCTCATTACAATAGCCTGGAGGTATTAATACGCAAGGGCAGGTGCCGTTGTTAACACGTAACGTTTTTTCTTGTTCGTCTTCTTCTGAACTTAAATACCATAATACGTAAAGTTTGCAGTTGAACCGGACAAAACCAAGACAAAACCGAAACAATAAAGGGGTATTACAGAAGTCACTCGTACTGTTTCTTTTCCCCAGACTAAAGCTCATCTAAAAACTTTTTGCTGTTATTTTTTACGTCTGTATCATGAAAAGGGAATTTGGTTCAAAGTTTGCAGCATGTTGGGGTAGCGGAAGGGAGCAAGCGATTAGAGACTTCAGGAAAGCAAGAAAATAACCATCGTCCTAAGGACTAATAAGAATGGGCATGTTTCATTATTGAGGAGGAATTAGGGTGCATGAATGATTAATTTGTTATACTATTTATTTTATTAATTGATTTTAGTTAAAAAAACAACGGTATAAAATCAAACAGAATTTGTACACCAAATAATTTAAAAATTAATCCAGAAAAACAGAAATTTTTTAAAAATTAAAAGACAAATATGAACGTAACAAAACAAGAAGAAAAATTCAGCCCCCACCCAAGAGAAAGAGAGGATAGCCCAGTATTGAGGGGAAAAAACCTATTTTCCCCTACACAATATGTATGTTTATTCTAAGGTTTTAAATTGAAATCTTGCCATTTTTTAAAAACGTTTTGGACAGGTGCTCTAGACAAGAATCTGAATTTTTTTCCCAATATCCAATAATACACGTCATTTTCTCAATTATACAAGGTGGGTTGGGTGTCTCCAGTTAAACAAGATAATTCTACATGTGTGGTATAGGCTGTTATGATCCATTTATCCCCTCCGCTGTAAGCCCTCCAAATACAGCCGATGATGGGTTAGGAAGGACTGTGACCCCAATGCTGTCTGATAAACATTCACAGTTTTGGTCCCGATGTTAATTTGACGCTATTCTCTAAACAAATGTCCTGATGATGCTGGAGCTAGATGGCAATGCTCAAGGGTTGGATTTTGCCCTGGGTACATTTTGGACAGTTTTAAGCAAGGAAAGTGTCCTCCATGAAAGATTATAAGTTGAATTCCTGAGTGCATGGCACATATAAAGATAATCTGCTGTATATGGCTGAGTTGCGGTTGCACTCCTTTTGTGAGGTGTTTGTTACTTGAAATGTCCTTGTTTTGCTTTGGTAGAGTTCTGTGTGATTCTGCTTTCCCCTTTTGTAATATTACAGGTGTTAAGTAACTGCAATACTTAATTTAAATCAAGATTTATTTTTTAATTAAAAAGGGAGCTAATACAAATTTGGATTATGAGGCCATCATGATGCAAGTTCTGTTTGATGTTGAGCTTTTTTAGGCTGGCTGGAATGAGTTAGTCCTTCTTGATTTGAGGTAGAGCTAGGTGGGTCACAATCAGACATATGAGCAGTGACTCTGAAAACTCGGAGGTGGTAGACAGGTAAGTGGTGGGCTTAGTGTGTAAATTTATTATAATGCAGGTTTGTCCTGGGGGTCCACAGCTAGGAGAATTCCCTGAAAGGGTGGATAGGCTCTTGGCCAGAGTAGAGATGGATCTAGATGTCATTGTCAATGTTGGAACAAATAACATAAATGAAGGTAGGTTATCAGTTCTGCAGTTAAATGTAGAATTGACAAGGTGGACCTCTCTGAAGGTCTTCCTGTGCTGCCCAGCCATCCAGGCAAAACCTTGGAGTAGGATAGACAGGTAAGGTTTATGGGACATTGGGACTCTTTCTGGAGAAGATAGTACCTGTCCTGTTGTGATGGCTTACATTTGGACAGAAGGGGTATCAATATATTGAAGAAGGATATGAGTAGGGTAGTCAAGGATTGGGGTCAGGAAAAGCCACCACATTGACAAAAAATCTGAGGGCGGCGATGCAGCTGTTTTGAACATTTACAAAGACACCACAACTTCCCTGTTTTCATGTCAAATGTGACCATTGTCTGCACCAAATAACTCCTGGCTTCCCTTTTTCCTGTAAATACTGAGTAGTCCACATACTTCTCGTAGAAAACAGAATACACTGCACATGCTTCTTCCCTGGATGCTGCATTATTTAACTCCATATGCTCATTTCTTCTGGGCATAAAAATTTGCCTTTCCTCCAGCACAGTCTGTATGGCCTCAACATGTGACTTTGGGCAAACATAAGTATCTGCAAAGGGGACTCCACGCCAGTGCTCATACTCAACACCAGGTTGCACACTTGACATTGCTAGAGCCATGAAATCTCTGCAGTCTGCAACTTCAGAGCCAATTATCTGTGAAGCTGATGATTTTGGATACTTGAATTGGATCCCTGACACCATTGTTTAGTTTTACAGTGAAAAAGATAGCATTTGCTACATCAATGGAAAATATGGGTACATTTCAGTTGGAATGACAGCGTCTTAAGTTTGTAGAATTAGCAAATGAGGAATGGCAAGAACTACAAATTAACTGTCCATCCCTCAGATGGTGTTTTAATTGAAGTGTCCTCATTATTACCTTACCTCTTCTTTTGGTCACTTAAAAGCACTTTTGTTTGGCCTATAAAAAAGAAAGACGCCAGAATATTAAGAAATTGTCAAAATGCGACGTGAAATTTGCATATGCTATTATTTTTAGATAGGAAAAGTGGCCCCTTAGGGGCAAAAAGAAAGAAATAAGGTAAAAATTACAATTAAATTAACTGCCATACAGCACTAACACGCAACACTTGCTAACATTGCAAACAAAAAAACACATACTGTGGTGTAATGCTGTTTAAATTCAAAGGAAGAAAAAAATTGTTACAACTGCACTTGCGCAATGGCGCCAGTCTATTGTAATGAGTGTTCTGCGCCATTAGATGTGTATACTGGACCTCAGCCCGGCGTGCTACGGAGTGTGTGAGGGTAACTCAGTAACCTGTAATGTAAGGCGATGAACTGTCCCCGTGACACTGTCCTGTACATGCGTGCCAGTTGGCCGGACAACGTAACAGTAAAGTACACATAATACATAGAAGGGGAACAACTTGAGCCAAAACCGGAGAGGGCGTTAGAGCATTATTTTAGCAGGGGGCGTTTCTGTTTCAAAGTTGAATTGGAGGCGTTGCTGCTCGTCCATCTTCGAAGCCTATTGTACTAGGGTGTTGTACCGTGTTAGCCATTATGAATGTAGAGAAAAGCCAAGCAAAATGACACCTTTTATTGGCTAACTAAAAAGATTACAGTATGCAAGCTTTCGAGGCAACTCGGGTCCCTTCTTCAGGCAAGATGCAAGACTATTTGAAATTCAAGTCTAAGGCGTTTTTTTCTGTCCGCTTCTAAATTCTATTAGATATTGGACTAATGGGCGTTTCTCTTCCCACCTCCTTTGGCTGTCAGTAAAACGATGACTGCCTCCACCGCCTACTTGCTGTTAAGCGAAGTAAAAAAAAAGGCGACAAAGAGGGAAACGGTAGGATTTGAAAAAATGTTTGAGTCGTACTGCTGTTAATATTCGTTTTACAAAAACATATTGAATTGAGTAACTAAATAAGGAGGAGCTGACTGAGAAGTAGCGAACTGGGTCTTCTGTTTTGTTAATTAATCATATAGAAGTTAAGAAGAAGACATTTGACAAACCAGAGAGCGTGTTTGTTTAGCTAATAGCTTCTTTTCGAGTATATATCTTTATTTAGTGTTTTATGAGGATATAATGTTGTATCCAGTACTGTATATTCTTTGTTGCTTTTTCAGAAATCCTGTAACGCTCTTTGAGCATGGGAAAGGCACTGTATGATTTAAAATGTACTATTATAATTGTTTTTGTAGTTCTTAGTATTTACCTCAATTTAAAAATACATAATGCTAAGTTTGTTCGTTACGATTATTACAAGTAAGTATTGGTTTCTGTTTTCCCTTCCCGTTCAGGTCATATTTTCTTCTGATGATGGCAAGAGGAGAATTCGAACCCACTGCCTATTCCATTCTGGCTGGTGGATCTGGGGGTACTTATCATGCAGTGCTACTTTTTAAGCACTTTTCTCCGTCGAACTTCAGTACTTGTAACAACTGATCTCTATGTTGACACTTCAAATAAAAGAAAGAGTCGTGCTGATCGTCTGCGCCCCTTTTGCTCGGTCGCGGAGCCGACTCGGTCTTGGCTGACACAGTCGTTCGCTTGTTTCGCTGTGCCACCGAGAGGGTCCCCTTTTGAAGAATAGTATATAAATCATTTATACCGTTAATTCTTCGGTGGTCACAGCAAATAAAGAGGCTCCTTTCTATTGTTCCTATATGTTTGGGAGAGGGGGCGGACGCGAACCTGCTCATTTCTACACTGTATGAGTGGTCCACCCTGTTGAGCTACCGCGGCTGAGTGTTTAGACAGCCGACCAGACGCATTTAATGTTAGCGAAAGGTCTGCGGATCCCTTAAATAAATGGCTTGTCCCTTATCACGGCTGGAGAGGACGGTGCTCGAACCCTGCATCTCCGCTTTTTAGTGGGAGGGCTGAATCGGCTCGTCTATCTCGGTGAGCTAATCTTCCGGCTGGAAGTTACAATATTTTTTTATATCATTGTCTGAATGCAGGGCGCTGCAAATAAACGGACAGTGTGCCTGTTATGTTAAGTGAATCCTATGGGGTGGAGGTTGGGCTTGAACTCGGGGCCTCCTTCGGCTCGGGTCTGCCCCTTTGACCGGGGTGATCGGTCTGTTTGAACCGCGTGGTCGGCTCGAGTCGCACTACCGGCCCCTTTAGCGGTGTAGCCTATAATTTTTTTTATTGCCAGCCTCATCAAATAGACTACTTTCGATTTAAACATCCCTCTTATCTGGGTGAGACTCGAACTCATGCATGTCATGTATTGCTTCCATGGTCTACCCGGTTGAGCTACCGCAGCGGACTCCCCACCTTGCCGGCCAGTCGTACTTTATACCAGCGACAGGGCAGCGGACCGCTTAAACAAGGGGGTTCCGTACTACGACTGAACAGCCCGGCATTGTATCGGGTGGGTTGAATTGGCCCATTTACCCGGGTGAACTAATCCTCTGCTGTGAAGTCTTTAATATCATTAGAAGATGGAGGGCACTGTATTTAAACTGGCAAATAAGAAATAATTTCAAGTAAATCCTATATGGTGATTATGGAGGCTTAAACCCGGGGCTTCTCCCAAGAAAGAGACGCTTATCCCCCTGAGCTGCACGTCTACTCTTTGTTAACCATAACGGCTCCCAAGTGATGTGCGGCACCGGACCATTTAAAGTAGGCGACGCTGTCGTGTTGGGGACAAAATCTGCGAATACCAACAGCAGACCGAGTTCAACATTTTTCAAACCTGGCGTTTTCTTTTATAAAGGTGTCTATAAAATTCGCCTCGGATAAAGGGGTCGGTCAAATAACAGCTAATAATACGCACGTTGTGATGTTGTGCTTAAGAGTCCCACTTTGATATTCCATTCCTGAGGTTGTATGAGCGCATATCCCCCCACTAATACGGTGCGACCCTCAGTGAGTGAATTCAACTGCCTGTGCTGCACCCGGAACAAAGAAAAGGACCCAATTGTATGTCGCCTTGGAGTTAAGTAAATATTAAGAATTTAGCGCGCCGACTTTAATGATTAAGAAAATGTGAATGAGCTGATTTAGGGATAGCAGACTTGGCGTTCTTTTTTTAATTACTTGTTCATCATTGTGTTTCTTATATTTATGTTTAGTGTTTTATGTGAATATTGCTTTGTATCCCATATTTCATGTTTATTTTGTAAAGCACTTTGAGCATGGTGATATATAAATAAAATTTATTATTCTTATTATTAAATCTGTTCATATTTGCTTCCCTTTAAAAATTGGAAATAGCCCGTTGTCCTTTTTTATTAATATTATTAAAAGTAAGCAATTGGTGTCTGTTTTTTCTTCCAATAAAGGACGCAAATAGCTTTTCTTTTGATGAGGCTAAGGGGTGAGATTTGAGCCCACTGCTGCTTCCGTCCTGGCTGGTGGTCTGGTGCAGAGCTGCTCCTTGGACCCCCGTTGCACTGGAGCTCCAACACTTTTGAGAACCATTCTGTCTGTTGGCGTTGGAGTGTAATGCTTACCATCATTCTTCTGGACCCCTTCGACTCGAGCTCCATTGCAGGTCCAGCTCATTGCCGTGGGTCGTTCCGTCAGAGCCTTAACCCCCACGCCAGTATTCCCGAGCTAAAGCCGCTTAAAGACCCCACGCGGCTGAATTCGGACCTGCTTTTAGATGATGCAATCTGGCCGGACGGCAGGGGGTGTCACTTCAGGACCATCTTTTAACCAGCCCATTCAGGGTTCCGATAAAAGCGTTGCCACTCTTTGTGACGTGTTATCGTTGATTTCTTTTAATGAGATATTGGATGGGGGATTTCTTGTCTGTTTAATGACGAGGATGACTGTATCATGGACTGTAAAGCGGGGCCCTGCATCCTGATGGAGTACTTTCACAGATTTTTAAATTTCGCCTTTTAGGTCCTCCATCTTACCCTGTGATGGTCCTTTTCCCTGTACTTGCTGGGATCGACTCCAGCTTCTCTGTTGAGGATAACGCAGGCGTAGATGATGGATGGATGGATTGTCCCTCTTCCTCTCTTAGTTTCCTATCTTCCCTCTGTGTCTTTTATCGCAGTACTTTGAACTGGCAAAGATGTTAACGTCAAATGGGTTGGAGACACCAGCAAGTATGGGACCAAACAGACTTTTTTAAGCTACCCTTTGGAAGAAGTAAGATCACCGCACACAAACTCTTATTTTAGATTTATTTTTGAAATCTCCTGATGTAGGCGGTATTTCATCTGTCCATTTTGAAACTTTAAAAGTTTTTTTTTTTTCAGGGTCTTCCTGTTTTGCTTATTGTTTAAATACCATTGAAGTCATTACTTCAGCTGTGTTAATAATAGCAGAAATAAAGACGACAGTTTTTCCACACTGCATTTCTATAGCCATTCCATGTGCTTCTGTTACAGGCACGCCAAGTCAATGAGAGAATAACCTTTATGGCACAATAACAATTCAATACATTTATGGTCACTGCAGTATTTGGATTTAATAATCTTCATGCGGGAAAAGGCTGACTCGCATAAATAAGTAGAGCCGAACAATGCAGTCAAGGAGGTAGCTCTTGGAATGACTTGCTTAATGATCGAGTGACTCACCCGGAACAATGTTTCTGTGTGTTTGTCTTTTGCTTTTGAATTCAGCCGAGTGAAAAATGACGGCTGTCCGATTAACTGCGATTTTAGTTCCCTCTTTCTCAGATCGCTTTTTGGAAGGAAGTCGGTTTCGGATTTTTTATGAACAGTTCGAAAGTGCCTTTCCACATTTTCCTTCTTTGGAATAGCAATGGTAGATTGACAGACCAGATAAACATACTTCGATTGTGACATTGTGAGAGAAAAAAAAATCCTCTTCCAATTCCACATCCTGCCAATACCCTCCCCAAACAATTTTTTTTAACTCCCTTCTTTAGTCGATATAAATTGGAAGGCTAACTAGATCACAGCCGGAGTTTTGCAGTAGCTCGCGCGTTTGATCGTGCATGCGGGATGAGCAGTGTCTTAGAAGAAAGGAGATCTCAGACTGGCCACCCTGTATGTCAATCAAGTGGCAAATGCCATAGGGAGGATATCTAACGTTTAAAAAAATGTTTTATCTACGGGTCGATCGCGCTCGCCTTCTTGGGCACACCTTGCTTAGACCTTCAAAAAAGAAGAAGAAAAAACACAGTATTCATGCAATGTTGTAAATCTACCACAAGAGGGCAAGATGGCAATTTGACCTTTTATTGTTTATCATCATCATTTACCATCACTCTCTTACTTTGTCTTTATTTCATATAGCACCTTTCATAGATGACAATATTACAAACCGGATTCCAAAAAAGTTGGTACACTAAACAAATTGTGAATAAAAACTGAATGCAATGATGTGGAGATGGCAAATGTCAATATTTTATTTGTAATAGAACGTAGAAGACCGATCAAACGTTTAATCCGAGTAAATGTATCATTTTAAAGGAAAAATATGTTGATTCAAAATTTCACAGTGTCAACAAATCCCAAAAAAGTTGAGACAAGTAGCAATAAGAGGCTGGAAAAAGTAAATTTGAGCATAACGAAGAGCTGGAAGACCAATAAACACTAATTGGGTCAATTGGCAACATGATTGGGTATAAAAAGAGCTTCTCAGAAGCCAAGATGGGTAGAGGATCACCAATTCCCACAATGTTGCAGAAAGATAGTGGAGCAATATCAGAAAGGTGTTACCCAGCGAAAAATTGCAAAGACTTTGCATCTATCATCATCAACTGTGCATAACATCATCCGAAGATTCAGAGAATCTGAAACAATCTCTGTGCGTAAGGGTCAAGACCGTAAAACCATACTGGGTGCCCGTGATCTCCGGGCCCTTAAACGACACTGCACCACAAACAGGAATGCTACTGTAAAGGAAATCACAGAATGGGCTCAGGAATACTTCCAGAAACCATTGTCAGTGAACACAATCCACCGTGCCATCCGCCGTTGCCAGCTGAAACTCTACAGTGCAAAGAAGAAGCCATTTCTAAGCAAGATCCACAAGCTCAGGCGTTTTCACTGGGCCAGGGATCATTTAAAATGGAGTGTGGCAAAATGGAAGACTGTTCTGTGGTCAGACGAGTCACGATTCAAAGTTCTTTTTGGAAATCTGGGACGCCATGTCATCCGGACCAAAGAGGACAAGGACAACCCAAGTTGTTATCAACGCTCAGTTCAGAAGCCTGCATCTCTGATGGTATGGGGTTGCATGAGTGCGTGTGGCATGGGCAGCTTGCATGTCTGGAAAGGCACCATCAATGCAGAAAAATATATTCAGGTTCTAGAACAACATATGCTCCCATCCAGACGTCATCTCTTTCAGGGAAGACCCTGCATTTTTCAACAAGATAATGCCAGACCACATTCTGCATCAATCACAACATCATGGCTGTGTAGGAGAAGGATCTGGGTACTGAAATGGCCAGTCTGCAGTCCAGATCTTTCACCTATAGAGAACATTTTTGCGCATCATAAAGAGGAAGGTGCGACAAAGAAGACCCAAGACGATTAAACAGTTTAGAGGCCTGTATTAGACAAGAATGGGAGAGCATTCCTATTTCTAAACTTGAGAAACTGGTCTCCTCGGTCCCCAGGCGTCTGTTGAGTGTTGTAAGAAGAAGGAGAGATGCCACACAGTGGTGAAAATGGCCTTGTCCCAACTTTTTTGGGATTTGTTGACACCATGAAATTCTGAATCAACATAATTTTCCCTTAAAATGATACATTTTCTCAGTTTAAACTTTTGTTCCGTGATTTATGTTCTATTCTGAATAAAATATTAGAAGTTGGCACCTCCACATGATTTTATTCAGTTTTTATTCACGATTTGTATAGTGTCCCAACTTTTTTGGAATCCGGTTTGTATATACTACTTCATATTCAACGCTTTTATGGAGCTCTAAATAACTTAAATATTTCTTTTGTTAATATAGCACCTTTCGCACTGGATAATATATAGCACTTAATGACACTTAATGACTGTTCCATCATTCTTGGTTACTTTATTTTTTTTAGTATATTACCTGTCAGTAGGAACACTAATGTATGGCAGTTGTATCCCATGTAGTTATGCTTAGTTAAACAGAGACGTATTTTCTGACTAGAAGCGCATTTTCTAAAAATATTTTTTTATGTATTGAAACTTTCTGCGGGTACCAGAAGAGGGTGACAAGACATCAACTTTACATTTTATTTATCATCTCCATTTGCCATTATTCATTAATTCATTCTTTCTTATAGCACCTTTAATACTGGTCAGTATTATATAGGACTTAATGACTGATCAATCTTTTTCTTTCTTTCTTTATCTTTTTTATATAGCACCTTTCAAATCGGATAGTATCATACAGCTGTGAATGACTGTCCTGACTTTCTTTTTTTTGTATAGCATCTTTAATAGTGGTTACCACAATGCAGCCCTTAATAAATGTTGTATTGTCCTTTCTTTATTTCCTTCTTTTTCAAATAGACTTATTTGTCTATTTGTATTTTTTACCAGAAGCACATCTTCAAAAAATAGATTTTTTTGCTGCAGTTTTCTTTGGTTACCAGAAGAGGGGGACAAGACGTCAGCTTTACCTTTTTGTTATTTATAATCTCCTTTAACATTTCTTTCTTTCTTTCTTTCTTTCTTTCTTCATGTAGTGCCTTTTGTATTATTATTTACCTCTTAAAGACTGTTTATTTATTTCCTTCATATAGTATCTTTTATACTGGATAATATTATATAGCAATAAATTATATTTCTATCATTCTTTTAAACTTTAATTCTTTTTCATATAGTGCCTTTCAAAGTATAGCAGTTGTAGCACAGAACAATATGCTGAGTATTTGAAAGACTTTTTTTTTTATACCGCAGGTACATCTTTTTAAATTATTTATGAAATGCATCTTTGTATTTCAACCACAAGAGAGCAGCAAGATGTGAACTTTGCCTTTTGTTGTTTGTCTTCACCATTCCCAATTACTCCAATTTCTTTCTTACTTTCTACATATTTTTCTTTCATATGGCACCTTTCATACAGGACAGGCCATGTTGTTGATGTGCTACATAAGAGCATTGGATTTTCACTGCCCGCCTCCTTTCCTTTTTTGCTCCCACATTCGCTTTCAGTTGGAGTAGATGATGTGTCGTAAGATCCTGGCTGATCCATTTCTTCATCTGCCTCCTCAAGCAGAATGACGTGAATGTGAAGAGTGGTCAGCATTTAGCCAATGTGGCCCACTGGAATATTTTTTGTTTCCTCTGTATTATTGTGGCCTGTGTGAATGAGGGTGACAACAAAACACAAGGAAACAAGAATATATATGTGTATATGTATATGTAGGTATATATATGTGTGTGTGTGTGTGTGTGTGTGTGTATGTGTGTATATATATATATATATATAAAATCCATAATATTATGAATCCAAAAACAGATTTACATTCATCCATCCATCAGTTTTTTGAGTCTGGTTTTACAGTTGTAGAGAGGCTATGTGGGGTGCCAGTCAAAGACTGGCCTCTCTCACACACACACACACACCTTCTATCATACTTAACTAATTTAGTGTTGATCTGGCAGGCTTATCTTTGAAATGAAAAGTGGAGTCAAAAAAACAAAATATGCAGACATGAAAGGAACATTCAAACTCAACATACAATGAATTGGCCAGGCAACTGTGCTAACTATTGAGCCACCATATTCAGTTGTATGATTATGGTGTGGTCTTCATGTGCAGTAAAAAAAGTATGAAACCTGTGGACAGGAAATGTTTTCTCTTGTGAAAACATCACAAACTGAGGAGAAGAAATAATTAACTGTAATTTCACACCATGGCCTGTGTCTGATGGCGAGACAAGATGTGCATAGAGATTGGTGTCATCAGTCCCACTTTTCCTTTCAAATGTTCACTTTGTTCTTCTCTTTTCACTCCATTTGGATTTTTTTCCAATTTGGTTTCTGCACAAGGAAACTGGTAAGAAAAAGATTTAATCCTGTTGTATTAAAGTCCATCCATCCATCCATCTTCTTCCGCTTATCCGAGGTCGGGTCGCAGGGGCAGCAGCTTAAGCAGAGAAGCCCAGACTTCCCTCTCCTCAGCCACTTCTACTAGCTCTTCCAGGGGAATCCCGAGGCGTTCCCAGGCCAGCCGGGAGACAGTCCCTTCTGTGTGTCCTGGGTCTTCCTCGGGGCCTCCTCCCGGTTGGACGTGCACGAAACACATCACCAGGGAGGCATCCAGGAGGCATCCTAATCAGATGCCTGAGCTGCCTCATCTGACTCCTCTCGATGCGGAGGAGCAGCGGCTCTACTCTGAGCTCCTCCCGGATGACTGAGCTTCTCACCATATCTTTAAGGGAAAGCCCAGACACCCTGCGGAGGAAACTCATTTCAGCCACTTGTATTCGCAATCTTGTTCTTTCGGTCACTACCCATAGCTCATGACCATAGGTGAGGGTAGGAATGTAGATCAACTGGTAAATTGAGAGCTTTGCCTTACGGCTCAGCTCCTTTTTCACCATGACAGACCGACGTAGAGCCTGCATCACTGCGAACGCCGCACCGATCCGCCTGTCGATCTCACGCTCCATTCTTCCCTCACTCGTGAACAAGACCCCGAGATACTTAAACTCCTCCACTTGGGGCAGGATCTCCCCCCCCCAACCCTGAGAGGGCACTCTACCCTTTTCCGGCTGAGGACCATGCTCTCGGATTTGGAGGTGCTGATTCCCATCCCAGCCACTTCACACTCAGCTGCGAACCGATCCAGAGACAGCTGAAGATCACGGTCTGATGAAGCAAACAGGACAACATCATCTGCAAAAGGCAGTGACCCAATCCTGAGTCCACCAAACCGGACCCCCTCAACACCCTGGCTGCGTCTAGAAATTCTGTCCATAAAAGTTCTGAACAGAATCTGTGACAAAGGGCAGCCCTGGCGGAGTCCAACTCTCACTGGAAACGGGTTCGACTTACTGCCGGCAATGCGGACCAAGCTCTGAGGCCGGCTGTACAGGGACTGAACAGCCCTTGTCAGGGGGTCTGGTACCGCATACTCCCGGAGCACCCCCCACAGGATTCCCAGAGGGACACGGTCGAACGCCTTTTCCAAGTCCACAAAACACATGTAGACTGGTTGGGTATCAAAGTATAAATTAAAAACTTTGAAAGGTGTGAACGGAGTGAATCAATAAAGAAAGACAAATTAAGGATTACACCATGAAAAGTTTGGTCTTAGAAATGACATCTCCAGCCTAGAGGGGGGTGTTCAGGAAGAACATGAAGTTTTTGGATCCTTCTAATATTATCATGAATATTTATTGATATTTATTCCATATCTGTGACAGGGTCAGTGTTTTTAATAATAAATACATTTCTATCAATACACACACTCTGGCCTTCCCTGATCCTGAGGCGCCCACTGTGCCAACCTCTCATGTCTTATTTCTTCTCACCCAATAAGGTTCATTATATTTTCTTCTTTGATTTGTTTGTCCTGCTCATCTTATCTTTTGTCCATCAATCAGATTTATCCAGTTTGAGGGTCTTGTTTTCCAGGCCCTACCTCGGTCGTACTAGACACAACATAAGTGTCCTCCTTAACTTTTGTGTGTTGTTTTATTCCAAAGCTCCATCTACTACAGTCAGTTTGATTATTAAACATTTGGATTTCTGATGACAAGACCTTCTAAAGAGCAGAACTCGGATCATTCAACTTAGAAGAGGCCATTTTAGGAGGTAAGTTAACAGATCAGCCAGGATTTGTAAATCCCTTTGGATTAAATTGTCTGATAAAGGACCATCAGGTACATCTTCAGCCCCCAGCATGGCATGTTCACCTCTATCGTGGACTCATTTGAGCGACATACACAGCTGCACTGCTGGAATCAAAGTGTGTTACAGAAAAGACAATAATAAATTTAATTCATGAACAGAGTTCAAGATGTGACAAAAAGAACAAAAGAAAAACAATTAAAAAATGAAATGACTGCACACAAACCAGCGTGATTAAAAATAACAACAGAATTGAGAACTGAGTGTAAATGGCACCCTATTGGAGTCATGAATTGTAATTTGAAATATATAAAAATAGACCCAAATACATCAATTCAGTCATCGTCTGAATCTGTTTATTCATTGTCCAGGCATGTTGGTCAACACCAACAAATACTTCATTTAGCTCTGCGATTAATCACTTTAGAGGAAATGTGACAATAAACTGTTAAAAAAGACAGAATGTGACGAGACCCCAAAGCCACGTAAGCCTAAGTGGTTTTCAACTGCTGGTGCAATGAAACAGCCAGACACGTATCCTTAGGTTCCCATTAATGCAAGCATGACTGATATGAGAAAATCAATATATAAATGCAAAGAATTATTATTATTATTATCTTGTAAATAGGACAGCAAGTGACGAGTATGCAAAGTCACACAGCCCTAAATGGTCACCTCCTGCTGGTGCATTGAAACACCCAGACATATATCTTTAGGTTCCCTTTAATGCAGGCATGACTGGCTGCAAAATAAAACCAAGGGCATCATCCCCGGTGTTTTGTGGGAACATCCAGTATCTGTTAAATAGCAACTGAGACGCGCGTATCAAGCCACGCAGCACTTATCCCTTACAAATATCTAAGACCTCACCTTCTGTAATTGACTTCACAGTTAAAGCTCAGCACTAAATTAAGAGGAGACATGTTGGTCAACACCAGGAAAAGGTTAATTTATTTCTGGGTTCAAGCCCTTTACAGCAAATGTGGCCATTATCTCTTAAACATGACAGCATGTGATGGGAGTGCAAAGAAAAAACTAGCCCAAAATTTTCGCCTACTTCACTTTAATGAAGGAATGAGTGGCTTCAAAATAAAACCAAACTCTTCATCCCTGGTGTTCCATGGGCACTTCCAGCATCCATAAAAAAGCAAATGAGATGTGTGTTTCAAGTCTTACAGCACTTATCCCTTGAAAATGTCTAGGAATGCTCAGCTTCCATAATCGACTTCACAGTTCAAACAAAGCTCTTAATTGAAAGGAGACAAATTGGGCTACACCAGGAAAGGGTTAATTTACCTCTGGGTTCAAGCTCTTTAGAGGAAATGCGGCCATTAACTCTTAAACATGACAGCATGTGATGAGAGCCCAAAGCCACACAGCCCTAAATGGTCTCCTCCTGGTGGTGCAACTAAACACCCAGACAAGAATCGTTAGGTTTGCTTTAATGCAGGAATGACTGGCTTCAAAATAAAATAGAACTCATCATCCCCGGTGTTTCATGGGCACTTCCAGCCTCCGTAAAATAGCAATTGAGACACGTGTTTCAAACCTTACAGAAGTTATCCCATAAAAACGTTTAGGAACGTTCAGCTTCCGTTATCAACTCCATGATTCAAACAAAGCATTTAATTCAGAGTAGATGTGTTGGCCAACACCAAGAAAGAGTTAATTTACCTCTGGTTTCAAGCTCCTTAAAGTAAATGCGGCCATTAACTCTTAAACAAGACCCTCTTTAGGAGAACCCAAAGTTACACAGCTCTTAATTATATCATCCTTCTTGTGCATCAAAACAGCCAGACACATATTTTTAGGTTCACATTAATGCGGGCATGACTGGTTTCGAAATAAAACCAAACTCGTCATCCAAGGTGTTTCATGGGCACTTCTAGCCTCTGTAAAATAGCAAATTGAGACACGTGTTTCAAGTCTCACCGCAGTTCTCCCTTAAAAGTATCTAGGAATGCTCAGCTTCCGCAATCGACTTCACGGTTCAAAGTAAGCACTTACTGTAATTGAGAGGAGACATGTTGGCCAACAGTAGGAAAGGGTTAATTTACCATTGGGTTCAATCTCTTTACAGTAAACGCAGCCATTAACTTGTAAACATGACAGTTTGTGATGAGAGCCCAAAGCCGCACAGCTCTAAATGCTCTCCTCCTGGTGGTGCAACTAAACACAAAGACACAAATCTTTAGGTTTGCTTTAATGCAGGAATGACTGGCTTAAAAATAAAACCAAACCTGTCATCCCCGGTGTTTCGTGGGCACATCCAGCCTCCGTAAAGTAGCAATAGACACTCGTATTTCAAGTCTCACAGCAGGTATCCCTTAAAAATGCCTAGGAAGGCTCAGCTTCTGTAATCAACTTCACAGTTCAAACAAAGGACTTAATTGAGATGAGACAATGTTCAAAACCAGGAAAGGGTTCATTTACCTCTGGGTTCAAGCTCTTTACAGTAAGTGCGGCCATTGAGGTGGCACATTGATCTGAAGCTCATTTCAATGTGGTTCCAAAAAATTACATCCATGATTGACAGAACCACAAACAGCAGCATGGGTTATTTGGTACTAATACTGAATCTCTCCCTCTTCCATAATTGGGCTACGCATTCAGCATTTTCCAGGCTTTTTCTTCCCAAGAAATTTTTATGAGAAATAACATACAGTGGTGTGAAAAATTATTTGCCCCCTTCCTGATTTCTTATTCTTTTGCATGTTTGTCACACAAAATGTTTCTGATCATCAAACACATTTAACCATTAGTCAAATATAACACAAGTAAACGCAAAATGCAGTTTTTAAATGATGGTTTTTATTATTTAGGGAGAAAAAAAATCCAAACCTACATGGCCCTGTGTGAAAAGTAATTGCCCCTTGTTAAAAAATAACCTAACTGTGGTGTATCACACCTGAGTTCAATTTCCGTAGCCACCCCCAGGCCTGATTACTGCCACACCTGTTTCAATCAAGAAATCACTTAAATAGGAGCTGCCTGACACAGAGAAGTAGACCAAGAGCACCTCAAAAGCTAGACATCATGCCAAGATCCAAAGAAATTCAGGAACAAATGAGAACAGAAGTAATTGAGATCTATCAGTCTGGTAAAGGTTATAAAGCCATTTCTAAAGCTTTGGGACTCCAGCAAACCACAGTGAGAGCCATTATCCACAAATGGCAAAAACATGGAACAGTGGTGAACCTTCCCAGGAGTGGCCGGCCGACCAAAATTACCCCAAGAGCGAGAGCGACTCATCCGAAGGTCACAAAGACCCCAGGACAGCGTCTAAAGAACTGCAGGCCTCACCTGCCTCAATTAAGGTCAGTGTTCACGACTCCACCATAAGAAAGAGACTGGGCAAAAACGGCCTGCATGGCAGATTTCCAAGACGCAAACCACTGTTAAGCAAAAAGAACATTAGGGCTCGTCTCAATTTTGCTAAGAAACATCTCAATGATTGCCAAGATTTTTGGGAAAATACCTTGTGGACTGATGAGACAAAAGTTGAACTTTTTGGAAGGCAAATGTCCTGTTACATCTGGCGTAAAAGGAACACAGCATTTCAGAAAAGAACATCATACCAACAGTAAAATATGGTGGTGGTAGTGTGATGGTCTGGGGTTGTTTTGCTGCTTCAGGACCTGGAAGGCTTGCTGTGATAGATGGAACCAAGAATTCTATTGTCTACCAAAAAATCCTGAAGGAGAATGTCCGGCCATCTGTTCGTCAACTCAAGCTGAAGCGATCTTGGGTGCTGCAACAGGACAATGACCCAAAACACACCAGCAAATCCACCTCTGAATGGCTGAAGAAAAACAAAATGAAGAGTTGAGTGGCCTAGTCAAAGTCCTGACCTGAATCCAATTGAGATGCTATGGCATGACCTTAAAAAGGTGGTTCATGCTAGAAAACCCTCAAATAAAGCTGAATTACAACAATTCTGCAAAGATGAGTGGGCCAAAATTCCTCCAGAGCGCTGTAAAAGACACATTGCAAGTTATCACAAACGCTTGATTGCAGTTATTGCTGCTAAGGGTGGCCCAACCAGTTATTAGGTTCAGGGGGCAATTACTTTTTCACACAGGGCCATGTAGGTTTGGATTTTTCTCCCTAAATAATAAAAACCATAATTTAAAAACTGCATTTTGTGTTTACTTGTGTTATATTTGACTAATGGTTAAATGTATTTGATGATCAGAAACATTTTGTGTGACAAACATGCAAAAGAATAAGAAATCAGGAAGGGGACAAATAGTTTTTCACACCACTGTATGTCACATTCTTTTACTCTCTGTGACTCTCTGGACACTTGAACTTTCCAGTTTAAAGTTAAACTTGTGACGAGGGAGAAGGCTTCATTGACCATGTTTAGAATGAAACTCAAATCCCTACCAGTGTTCCATTTCTTCCTCTTAAGGGGACTCCTGTCCCAGTAACAGGACACGTGTCATTTGCAGACATCTGAGAACGCATCTTACCCATCACATCAATTGCAGAATCAAAAAGCTTCCCAGGACAACACTCACCCTTGACATGCTGATTATCAGTAAGCTTTTTAAGACTCAATTTCTCCACACTTTGCTATCTGTTATATCTTCTATTAAACTTTTTTCTTTTGGTGTTATTATACTTTATTACCATGTTGCTTTTACATTTCTATACTTTGTTATTATATCTCGAGTAATTGAAGAAATAAAACAATTATTTGGGCACCTGGTGCAGCAGAGATCGCCATATGCTCAGCCCTGCATGGTTGTCAAGGCTGAAAGGTAGACCAATAAAACAACTCACTCATCACTCGATAACACACATTTAAATGTACTAAATACACCTTTGAGTACATATGGAACATACCAGAGCGGACAAAACTTCATCCTACATATCAGTACAAAAAGGCTAAAGAGGCACCTGTAAGCACACAGGTTTGAGGACAGATTAAACCAAAGCATGAGACAACGGGAATCTGCAAAGAGAAAACGGGAAATTTAAAAAGGTAGACAAAAGCAAGAATGAACGTCTTCTCTGTATCTGACAGGCAGGCTTCCCAGGCTTCTAAAATTCAGCTATCAAGGCACTTCAGTGTAGGAACAGTAGGGATGCTCCAATCAGGTTTTTTAAGGCTGAAACCAATTACCAGTTTCATGTTAATTGATCAGCTAATTCTGATTCCGATTTTTTTTTTATCCCTAAAATTTTTTTTTACACTAATCTCCTGCATAAACAGACAAACAGAACTTATGTCCTACATTAAAGTTTATTTTTATAATTAATTTATAGACCACAGGTGTTAACTGTTAATTTATTATTAGCAAAATTAAATTATACAGGTTTATTGTTCATTGACCTTAAAATACTAATATAATTTTTTTAAACTAATAAACTTTAACTAATAAAATATGTATAAAGATATTTATGCATTATACATATAGCATTAAATAAAATGCTTCTAATAATTGCAAGCTGTCATATTGTTCAGTTTCATTCTGTGCTGTGTATATCTGAAAAAAGGCTTAATTTAAAAAAAAAATACTTTTCCATATATACGCACATTATATATATATTTATATATATATAGTAAAAAGGCGCTATATAGGCGCCCAAACTGACACAGATTCACACTAGAGGCATGTATAAATAAATAAAGAGACTTTTATTTTTCTTCACCTGTGGGGCACGTCTTCCCTGTAATCCCCACAACACAGTCCCAAGTGTGTCCTAAACACACCACATTAATTCTTTTCTTTTCTTTTCTTTTCTCTTCCCTTCCACCACCACTCCTATAAGATTTGTCCTCCTCCTCCCAACTTTAGCCATCGAGGGGTGGCTGCTGGCTCTTTTTATAGGTAACCCATAAGTGCTCCAGGTGGTTTACTGCCAAGTTCTGGCTGCACTTCTGGGTGTGGTGAAAACATTGCCCTCAAGGGCTCAGGAGTTCCAGCGGCAGCCCCCCTGGCGGCGCCTGTGGGACCCAACAGGACTGCCCCCAATTCCAATTCCCATGGAGCCCTGTGGGAAACCAAGGCACCACTCCAACCCAGGGGACGGCCATCTAGCGTCCAGGGGGAGGTATTGCACCGTCCATGGCTGCTCCCCCTGAGCATATAACGAAGGGACATCCTGGCCGGTCATGGACTCCCACCATACACCACATATATATATATATATATATATATATATATATATATATATATATATATATATATATATACACACGCACATACATACATATAAAGGGCAAAGCCCTCACCAACTCATCAACAACAACAACAACAACATTTATTTATATAGCACATTTTCATACAAACAGTAGCTCAAAGTGCTTTACATATTAAAGAATAGAAAAATGAAAGACACAATTATAAAACAAAATAAATCAACATTAATTAACATCGAATAAGAGTAAGGTTCAATGGCCAGGGGACAGAAAAACAAAAACTCCAGACGGCTGGAGAAAAATAAAATCTGTAGGGATTCCAGACCATGAGACCCCCAGTCCCCTCTGGGCATTCTACCTAACATAAATGAAACAGTCCTCTTTGGATTTAGGGTTCTCACGGAAGGGCTTGATGATGATGGTCACGTAGACTTCTGCCTTTTAATCCGTCCATCATTGTTGGAGCATCATGAAGCTTTGAGTAGGTGGTGGTGGCGCAGGCAAAAAGAAACAGAAAAGAGAGTAGGGGTCAGTACCGGATTTTAGAGCCACCATGAGTAGTTATTATGAGGAATTGAACATATAGAGTATCAGGATTAAGTTAAATTAAGATTAAAATGAAGTTATAAAAGGCCATGTTAAAGTAATGTGTTTTCAGCAGTGTTTTAAAGTGCTCTACTGTATCAGCCTGGCGAATTCCTATTGGCAGGCTATTCCAGATTTTAGGTGCATAACAGCAGAAGGCCGCCTCACCACTTCTTTTAAGTTTTGTTCTTGGAATTCTAAGGAGACACTCATTTGAGGATCTGAGGTTACGATTTGGAATATAAGGTGTCAGACATTCCGATATATAAGATGGGGCGAGATTATTTAAGGCTTTATAAACCATAAGCAGAATTTTAAAGTCAATTCTGAATGACACAGGTAACCAGTGTAGTGACATTAAAACTGGAGTAATGTGTTCGGATTTTCTTTTCCTAGTTAGGATTCTAGCAGCTGCATTCTGCACTAGTTGCAAACGATTTATGTCTTTTTTGGGTAGTCCTGAGAGGAGTGCGTTACAGTAATCTAGTCGACTGAAAACAAACGCGTGAACTAATTTCTCAGCATCTTTCAGTGATATAAGAGGTCTAACTTTACTTATGTTTCTTAAGTGAAAAATGCTGTCCTAATGATCTGATTAATATGTGATTTAAAATTCAGATTACAGTCAACAATCACCCTAAGCTTTTTACCTCCGTCTTGACTTTTAATCCTAATGTATCCAGTTTATTTCTAATAGCCTCATTGTATCCATTATTGCTGATCACTAAAATTTCAGTTTTCTCTTTATTTAACTTGAGAAAATTACTATTCATCCATTCTGAGATACAAGTCAGACATTGTGTTAGTGAATCAATAGAATCGGGTCATCAGGTGCTATTGATAAGTACAGCTGTGTGTCATCAGCATAGCTGTGGTAGCTCACGTTGTGCCCTGAGATAATCTGACCTAACGGAAGCATGTAGATTGAGAATAACAGCGGACCCAGGATAGAGCCTTGTGGAACACCATATTGGATATCATGTGTCTTGAGTTGTAATTCCCACAACTAACAAAAATTTTCTCCCTGTCAGGTAGGATTCAAACCAATTTAAGACACTGCCAGAGAGGCCCACCCATTGACTAAGGCGATTTCTAAGAATGTTGTGATCAATGGTGTCAAATGCAGCACTCAGATCTAAGAGGATGAGAACAGATAAATGGCCTCTGTCTGCATTCACGCAAGTCATTTACTACTTTAACAAGTGCAGTTTCTGTGCTGTGATTTGTTCTAAAACCCGACTGAAATTTATCAAGAATAGCATGTTTATTTAGGTGGTCATTTAACTGCATAATGACTGCCTTCTCCAGAACTTTACTTAAGAAAGGCAGGTTAGAGATGGGTCTAAAATTTTCAAGAGCTGAGGGGTCAAGATTATGTTTCTTAAGTAGGGGTTTAACTACAGCAGTCTTAAGACAGTCTGGGAAGACCCCAGTATCTAGTGACGAATTTACTATGTCAGAACATTATCAATTAGCACGCCTGATACTTCTTTGAAAAACCTTGTTGGTATCGGGTCAAGGACGCAGGTGGAGGGTTTTAATTGAGAGATTATTTTCTTTAAATCAGGTAAATCTATCCTAGTGAAAGAGTTTAATTTGTTTATAACAGGATGCTGGGGTTTAGGAGGATCCTTAGTGTTGGGGAGATATACTATGTTATTTCTAATATCATTAATTTTTGATTGAAAATACAGCGACAGCCTCACAGGTTTCACTGGAAGCACTTAGGAGGCATTCCTTTGAGCTACCTGGGTTTAGTAGGCGATCAATTGTAGAAAATAAGACTCTGGGATTACTAGCATTGTTATTTATAATCTTGGAGAAATAGCAGCGTCTCTCAAGACGGACAGTGTGATTGTATTCTGTTATTTTGACTTTTAATATTTCATGGTGGATAGTAAGCTTAGTCTTCCTCCATTGACGATCAGCTCTACGGCATGTTCTCTTTAAATCAGACACTCTTTGGGTCTTCCATGGTATAAAAATGCTAGAAGATTTTTTCACTGTCTTTTCAGGTGCAACTATGTCAACAGCAGCTCTCACTTTAGTATTAAATCTTTCCACCTTACTATTTACATTGTCCTCGCTATTATAGCTGGCACTATAAACGGACTGATTGCTTAAAATGTTTGTAAGTTTTAAAGCTGCTGCCGAGTCAAAGAAGCGTTTTTTAACAATATGCTTCTCATGAGTGTTTTTTATCATTATTTCTATATTAAAAAGTAGAAGAAAATGGTCTGATAGACCATTAGACTCATAGATAGACTCATCATTAATTCTCCCACTTTCCATATGAGTGAGAAGCTGAAATTTTGCATGCTTATTCCTTAAAGTGTACTTACAAAAGTTAGGTATGCTTCATGTCCTATTGCAACACCCAAGGGGGGAAATGGGTGTACCCCCTAAACTGTATATACTGTATAGGGGAAACCCCTCCTCACTACTTCTGCTACTTCCAATATACGTAGGAATGCTTATCCTTTACACTGTACTTACAAATGTTAAGTATGTTTCATTTTGCGCCGTACCCCATAAGAAGCTTTTGAAAATAACATCTTCTTTTTGGTGGTTCTCACTATTATGCCGTAAGGAACTTTCGGAACTGACCTCTCCTTTTGGCGTTCTCATTCCTTACAGTATTTCCATTAACAGAGGATTTATTTCATGCCAGAGATGCACAGGGGCCGCCCCCGGTCCCCCTTCCTTTTTCCGCATGGCCGCTGTCTGCGCACCTACCATGTGGTTGGCTCCCCACCTATATACATTAACGACATCCAGCACTCATGTGCCTCTTCACTCACTTCCTTACTTTCCTCAGCTGTACATCGTGCTCACTTCTTCTTTACTCCACCGCTTCAAGCCTGTTATTGTTCGCCTTGCTTCGCGTCTTCCTGCTGGTGACTTCTGCCTTTTCTTTTACTCCACTGCTTTACGATGAAACTTACAACCACCAAAACTTTGAAAGAGCACCAAGCTTCAGATCAAATCTCTGGACAAGAACCTCATTGAGGCAACTGTCTTCACTGGAACTGGCTCAGGGGAGACTGTATTTATTCCTCGCATCCCTCTCATACCCTCTGACCTCCCATTCCAATTAAAACGCCTCCAATTTCCAGTAAGGGTTTGCTTCAGTATGATAATAAATAAGTCACAGGGCCAGACTTTAGAAAAGGTCGGCATTGACTTGACACAAGTTTGCTTCTCACATGGCCAACTGTATGTTGCATGCTTAAGAGTAAGCTCAACTGCAAATGTCATTTACAAAGAAATCCATGCATCCTAAAAATGTGAATTTCTCAAACACAAAATTTACAACCATAAATTAAACTCTTTACAATCATCAAATTCATTTCATTGTCAATACTAAAATAAGCCCAATACAATTACATTGACAATCATGTTACGTTATTTTTAAAATGCTTCCTTTTCTTTTTCATAACTTCTTTAACATACTACTTCTCCGCTGCAAAGCGCGGGTATTTTGCTAGTGTGTGTGTGTATATATATATATATATATATATATAATATACAGTATATATTGTGACAGATAGGGGGCGCTATCGCTCCCTTGAATCCTCAGATTTGACTCCAGAGACCAGGTAAAAGTCCAGTAATCGACTTTATTAATACTGCACAGTGCACAAAGCACCCTCCTCTCCACAATACTCATAAACTATAATCAATAACTAATCAATAATACACTCCACCACTCCCAGACGCGTTGCCACCCTTCCACCCAGCTTAGCTCACCGTTTGGGAGTTCCCAGAGTTCTTTTATAGTCCCTGACCCGAAAGTGTTTCTCATCCTTCAGTCCATGATTCCTTATCACTTCCAGGTCAGATCCTTTTCTTCACCCCGAAAGCACGTCATTCCTCTTGTCCATGTGAGGAATCACATGCTTCCGGGGCGTAGGGCAAATAATCTTTTCTCCTCCCTGCAGCTCCATCTAGTGGCCCCTGTGGTATCTAGCAGGGCTGAGGATGAAAACTTTACTGTCCATAATTCCCTGCTGGTATTCGGGGCACCTCCATGCTGCAGGGAGGGCTCCACCTGGCGGTCTGGGGCTATTGGCCGGGATGACTGCCCGGCCATAAACCACAGTACTCCTCCCCCAGCGAAAAACCATGGTTTGAAGCGTCCAGCCCCGCGAGGGTCATCTTCCTCCAGGAGGGTCCATGGGTCGGGCCTTGGCAAGGTTGAGAACTCATTCGTGAGATCCTAGGAGGAATTTTATAAAAATGAGTCATTTGTTCCTCTGTCCTCCTAGGACAATGTCGCCATACCTGGCCCGGCATGCGGCATTCATAACACAGCCTTGGCCCCCAGTTTGTATCCCTCGACGAAACTGAAAGCATTTGGGGAATTCTGGCTCTGCACCTTTTCCCACTGAGTAGAAGTCCCCAGCCGCCTCTGCTATCTCAGCACCCTTCTCTAGTTTGTCAGAAGACCCCTGCTTTACCTTAAGGATCTCCTGTTTAATCTGAGACTTTCCCACAGTCTGAGTCTCTCTATGAGATAGAGAGAGACCCTTTACTGTCTGCACCCCTTTTGACTTAAATATATTTATATATACACACACACACACATACATATATGTATATATAACAGTAACAGCACATTTCACGATGACCTGCAGTGAATACACTTGACTTGAGCATTTCTAGTTTTCATCCTCTTTCTCTGTACGTTTAGCAATTGTTTGGTCAGAGGTTGATGTGCTTGCTGCTTCCTGGCCAACTTTTCTTTTCTCCATTCTAGAGGCCCGCTTCATCTGTTCTTTCATTGGCATCTTTTCGCATTAAAACTGATTAAATCAGTGTTTGTATTGCAGTTACTTAGTACGTTTTCATTAATTTTTCATTAAGCTGACACTTAAGTCTTCAATCTGCCTCAAGAATGATTTAAGATATGAAGAGGTAGAGAAAGTGAAGGAGAAGGTGGTAGGGATGAGAATGGCTGGCCGCTGCCAAAAGTTGATTCTACAATAAAATAAAATAAAAATAAAAAAAGGTCGTCACGTAGTATACTAGTATATAGTAGTAGTATACGTCACGTAGTATAATTATACCAAATTTCAGGTCACTAGGTCAAACGGTTTGTGAGCTACAGGTGATTTAAAATCCTGGACAGACAAACAGACAGCCACGGTAGAGTATTATATAAGAAGATGGCAAGTTCAGAGAGGGGGGCCAAACAACCATCTAGCCCTAACTGGCCATTCTACGTAATCTAAATCTTCTTAAGTTGTTCCCAATTGGTTTTTAGGCTTCATCTTCAACAAATGTTGTGCTCAATGCAGGGAGGCTTGTGGCAGGTTGGCGTATCTACTTTCATTTAATCATTACAGGTGGCTGCACAGGACTTTGATCAGGTGGTAAACGCCACCACAAAAGGACTGGAAAAAGAAAGTAGAGAAAAGTAAAGATGTATAAAAATGACAGATTCATTAAAGATTATTATAACTCTATGCATATCAAGTTTTTTAAGGGTTGAACTAAAATGTAGGTACACATTAAAGTGCATTTTAGGAGTTTTTTTTTTTTTAATAATAATCTTGTGTTTTCCTGGTATTTCTGCATTTGTAAAGAGTTCCAGAGTGTTGGTGTATAACAGGAAAAGGTCACCTCACCACATTTTATACTCAATTCTTGAAATAATCAGCAGACAACTATTAGATGATCTAAGGGTACAAGAGGGAATGTAGGGTGACAGGCACTCCAAAGTATAAGATCAAAGATTATTTAAGGCCTTATATACCATTAGTTGTATTTTAAAGTCAGTTCTAAAGGACATGGGTAACCAAGGAAATGATGCTAACAATGATAAGAGGTGCTTAGATTTTCTTTTTCTCTGGCTTTGATTCTTGTTGCTGCATTTTGAATTCACTGCAGTCATGTTCTCCCTATTAGGTAGGCCAGTTAGGAGTGGATTACTGTAATCTAGCCAAAATAAGAACAATTAATTTCTAAGTATCTTGCATGAATTCTAAGAGATCTAACTCTTGCAATGATCCATAAATAGAAAAATGCAGTCCTATTAATCTGGTTAATATGTAATTTAAAAATAAGGTCAAAGTCCATGATTACACCTAAATATTTTACTTGTGCATCCACATTTAATTCTATGGGATCACGTTTATTTCTAACACCCTTATTATTACTTTTGTAGCCGCTTTGCGTAAGGTGAAGTCAGGCACGGGTAAGACGCGTGTCAAAGAAATCTCTCAGTCCAAAAATTCGTTTCAAAAATATTTAGTGAAACTTAAAGGCAAGTAATCCATACAAGAATAAAAAGAAAAATAGTTACACACAAAGAATAAAGGCAAAAAAAGGGAAAAATGTATCTTCTATAAACTTAGTTTTTCTTATGAAGCTTTGGTTACTTCTGTACTTAAAGGTTATTTATTTCTTCTTCTGTATGCTTTAAACATACGGTTCAAAACTTAGATCTATTAATTTACGAGTTACTTTACACTCAAAAGACCCTTAGGCCGTTGGCACTTAGATATGCGCCAAGCTCAGTGCCGTGCATATGCACGAACGCGAGCATAAAAAGGAATTCGTTCAAGGACATGGTTAAAAAACCGTATGCCTCTGTAACTTACACAAGGCAAGGCAAAACACTTACTAAAGAACATTGTTTACTCAAAAACTGTTAAGAAATGACAGGAAAATACCAACTCAATTCTATTCACGGGGGTTTTAGGAACCTCCCATATTTTATGCATTATCATCTAGTAAATATTCATAAATTTTATAGAACTAGGAAAATGGCTCTTACACATCCGGCCCCTAATTGTTTATGGGGCAGAAATCAATTACTTAACTTTACTTAATAAGAGCCTTCATTACTTTACCAAACTTAAAACAAACCTTAAGAAGCTTAACTTAGTTTCTACTATAAAAACACAAATATTAAGCTTAGGAAACTTTCTAGCTTAAACTCTAATGTATAAACACAAGCACTAAATTTAAAAGGCTTTAAAATTAGGCATGCAAAAAGAGAATGAGTCATTTTAATCATTGTTTGACGCTTCCTGGATCAGGCACAGTTTGCTCACGGGTCTGTCCAGTATACTGTTCTTGGTTTGCACGCAAACTCTTCTGACGGCGCCTTTGGCATCTGGCATTGTCTTGGTGACTCGACCCATTACCCATGAATTGCGAGGTGTAGCTTTATCCACAATTAGAACGATGTCTCCATGTTCAAGGTTTCTTTTTGGTGTAAGCCATTTTTGGCGTTCCTGAAGTATTGGTATTTTCCAAAACAAATCTGCCATGTATTGAATTTGTTTCCAGCGTCTTCTTGAATATGATTCGTTTTTTGAAACTAGTTCAGGTGGCATATCGGGTTCAGTGTCCAATAACAATAGATGATTGGGTGTGAGCGGTTCCAGATCGTTAGGGTCGTTAGATGTCTCTGTAAGGGGTCTATTATTTAGTATTGATTCCACTTCGCACATCAGTGTATGAAGATTTTGATCATCGAGTGTTTGTTGGTTTAGTGTCGAATTTAAAATCTTTCTTATACTTCTGATATGTCTTTCCCTTGATGAGAGGTTGACGGTGGGTTAAAAATCCATTTGATTTCTCTTCGCATCATTTCTTTGCTGATTTTTTTGTGTTCCAAATTTTTTGTGGCTTCTCGTAGCTCTCTTTCTGCTCCAACAAAATTTGTTCCATTATCTGAGCGCATGATTTTAACCCGGCCCCTTCTACTCTTAAATCTGAGAATCGCTTGGATACAGGAATCCGTGTCTAAATTGTGTGCAATCTCAATGTGCGCAGCTCTAGTTGTTAAACAGGTGAAAATGACTCCATACCTTTTGACTAAGCTTCGTCCTCTTTTGATAAAAAAAGGGTCCAAAATAATCAACTCCAACATTAGTGAAAGGCTTTTTGTTGGGTGCTAGGCGATCTTCTGGCAAATCTGCCATTTTTTGCTCACCAGCTTTCGCATTGTATCTTCTGCATGTAGTGCATTTCGAAATTATTTTTCTGATGGCTGCGTTTGCCTGAGGTATCCAGTATTTTTGACGTAGTTCTGCTAGCAAATAATTACGTCCACAGTGTCTGTGTTCTTGGTGAAGGTGTCTGATTAAGAGTGTAGCGATATGCGAGTTTTTATGAACTACTGCAGGATGCTTAGCTTCCTTTGGCATAGCTGATTTGCTGAGTCTTCCTCCGACTCTTAATATTCCTTCTTGCAGAACTGGATCCAGTTTAATGATTTTACTGCTTTTCTTTACAGGCCTATTTTTACTTAGTGCTTTAACTTCTTCTGGGTAAGCTTGTACTTGACTTAGGCAAATAAGCTCATTTTCTGCTTTAGACAAGTCATCTAGAGATAGAGGCTTTAGTCTCATTGTTGATTTGTATTCTTTCATATGTTTCGCGATCAGTGTCTTTTGTTTTTCTGGGCTATGTCCAGATTGGCTAACTGTATATTGAATCGCCTTTCTCTCTTCTTTCAAGCGTATTAGCACTTCTTTAAACTTAAGAAACCAAGCTACTGTTTTCTTTAATTTGTACCATTCTGAGTAGTACTCTATAATTCTTTTTACCGGTTCAGTTTTTTCTTCTACACATGCAAAATTTGCTACACACCTATTGATTTCCGGATCGTCGCTAGTAGACAAGTCCACCTCATCCGGTCTCTTAGGCCATTCGTGCTCTGGCTGTAGTAGGAAATTCGGGCTTTGTATCCACGTCTTACATTTGATGAAGCTTTCTATTGTCGAACCTCTTGATGCCTGATCCGCAGGATTTTGCGCAGATGCGATGTATCTCCATTGCGAAGGTTGCATGTGCTCTCTTATCACTGCGATTCTGTTGGCAACGAAGGTTTTGTAGCGTGTACTTTCATTTGCGATGTACCTTAGTACTGTGGTGCTGTCAGTCCAAAAGATCGACTCTTGCAGGGGAATCTGCAGTTCACGTTTTAGCATTTTGTCCATTTTGACTGCTATCACTGCTGCTGTAAGTTCTAACCTTGGTATAGTGACAGATTTTAATGGTGCCATGAGAGCGATTGGTTCCTCTCTGAATCTTGTAAGAACTCCAATGAGTGTATTAGTTAAATCAGGTCCTTTCAACAACTGTTCATTTAGAGAAAAACCTTGATAGGTGGCTGTACGATCAAATACCACTCTTATTTTGTTTTTCTTTGGATGATACACTCCATGATGAGGGATGCACCATATTTTTTCATTTTCGAGGGTCCGCTGTTCAGTGGGTACCTTTATGGCATAACCTTTGTCTAAAATGTCTTTCATGAACGCTTTATAATCTTCATGAAACGTCGGGAACCTTGTAAGTTTCCTTTTAAGTCCTATAGCACGTTGTTTTGCAATACAATGATGGTTTGGTACCTTAAGTGTTTCATCTTTAAAGGGCAGATTAATGCAATAATGTCCGTTCACTAGACTTGCAGTATCTGAGGCTATGCGCATGAATTTAATGTCTTCCTGTGACATTTCCTCTTTTTCTTCACAGTCGCGTTCTGGAAAGTCTAAATTGTATTGCTTGAGTAACATTTGCTCTACTTGCTTTATTGTTACACAATTGACTGAACATCTTTTTTCACTTTTGTTATCTGTCTCTTTCGTATAACAAATAACAGTCCAACCTAGAGGTGTTCTTGTTGCGAAAGGTCCATCTCCTTCGCTATGTATGATTTCCCATGGCTCTAAGAGTTTACGAGAGTTTGTACCTATTATTAAACCTACTTCTGCATTTATTTGGGGTAGGTATACCTTTAAGGTAAGGCCATTTCGAAATATCATCTTGAGTAGGAATTTTATCCTTATTTCCAGGTATAACAGTTGCTGTACGTACCTCTGGTAAATCATAAAACATGGTTTCTTCTATCCCACTGACTTGTAACTCTGTTAAGATCTTACATTTTAATGGTTTTTCTAGATTATCTAGAGTATTGAGATACATAAGCCAGCCAGATTACAAAAACAAACAGAAACCTACACACAGTATTAATGGACTAGAAAAACGTTTCTGAGAACGTCCCACATGCAGCTAATACAAATATTACTGGAAAAGCCAATCTTAGGAAGTTAATACAAATGTTCAAATTCAGTGTTTGTGCAATTTGAACTGAATACAACTGCACATACTGTATATACTGCGATAGGGATATCATTTTCTACTTCATAAGCAAACGCGATAGCGATATAATTTTCTACTTCATAAGCAAACAGTAATAGAATGTTCTCCTTCATTTCTGTAATAAAAGAATGTTAATTAGCCGGGGAAGAACTTCTACTCTCTGCTAGAAGCAAGGACTGTGAGATTAGCAGCTTACAACTCCAGCAAAAACACACAGATTTGTGACCATACTGACAGACGCGCGGACCTACTGCATGTCCTGCAAGTGTAGGATAGGAGCTTAAAGAAATCTATCAATACCACAACATTAAACAGAACTGCATACAAGATTTTTTTTGGAATATGAATCGTTTTCTTTACTTTTGTCTGAACAGTTTTGACTTTGGATGTAACTAAAGCTTTTAAAAATGAAGATACTCAGACTTGCACACACATCACTCTTACTGCCTGGATCATTCTGTGACATAAGCTGAAGCTGTAGAATTTTAGAAACCTTTGACAAATAAGGCTACAATTAAACTTAATTACATGATCTTAAACAAATACTAATGGGACATGGGAGACTAGGACTCCCTGGATGTACCAAGCACACAACACACACAGAATCAAGACAGATAAGACAAGGTGTCATCCAGAAGGACTCCCTACCAGAGCTAGCTAAGTGTAATCTTACACAAAAACAAATACTAAAAACACACCAACATGCATACCGCACAATTACAGCCAACATCACACACAGCACACCAGTCCTCACGTACTCATTCAGAGCCATCATTGGTCACAAACAGACCTACAACAGCACCAAAAGGAAAACGTCAACAGCTGCCACCCCAGAACAGCCATAGAACTGAGGGAGGAAAGGGGGGTCTCAGATAACACTAATTTACACAAAACAGATTCATAATTTAAGAGACTTCTTCCCCCAAATAACAGCAGGCATCAAGACTGTAAAAAGTTCCTGCAGACACAAAGTCCAGCCCACTGAACCTCCACACCACACTCAACATCAGAGGACAGACAGAACTACACCACTTGGCAGACATCTTCATGAACTGCCCAGCTTGATGGGGATATGACGGCTCCAAAAAGCTGGCTAATCTGCAGAAAGATGTACGGCCAGCATAAACCCTTCTGCCTCTCCAAACAAGATCAAATGATAAATACAAGAAACTTCAGAAAATGTCTTCTTAAGGATACTCACAAACCAAATCCAAAGGAATCAAATACAATAAACCTTTAATAAGAGCTTGGGTGCCTCTTAGCAACAGGGTCAGCTTAAACACAAAAAAACAGACAAATCATTAAGTATGCACTGAACACAAAATAACTAAAATATTTTGTATTAATAAAAATTAACAATGACAACCAAACCAACACTTCCTTAATTATGAATAAACGAAACATCAGACGTGAATATGACGCACACAGAACAGCCATCCCCCAGACACCCTACAAGTCCTTAAAGCCACATTAAGGAGGTTTAAGGGCCCAGGATACCCAAAACACTGAGTTCTCCACACACCAAGGTATCAGAATCACACCAAGTAAATTTAATGACAACTACAGAGGCTTAGCTTTAAAATCAACTGCAAAAATATGTGCTAACTCTGCGAATTGTGTGCTCCATCAAAGTGGAGATCTTATTAGCCATTGCTGCCCAGATGACAAGCGACCGTCACAAACCAAGGTTTGAAGAGCGACTACAGACCCAACTGCAATTGCCTACAAACACTGAAATGTGAAACACTGCATAGGAACACAAGGCTTGCATTACACAACTGGACTTTTCGGGGTTTTGGTACAGCAAAGTACTACCTGGAATAAACTCCAGCATATCTCCGAGACTCTGGTCTGGATTAAGCATCTTAGAAAAATGACATCAAAGTCCTCAATCAGATCACCTTTTCCAAAGCAGGTCACACTCAGAGGATATTGGAGTCAAATGATTATGCACTGGTATTTGTGACCAAAAACACCACGAAAAGCCTTATGGTAACATCAATGTTTGGGAAGATATCCTGAAAGTTTGTTTTTTTTTCCCTCTCTAATGTAAAGATGTAGGTGTAGAATTAACTAACCCACCCAGAGCAAGTCCTTTGTCAATAAACGAAAAACAGAAAGAACACCAAAAGTTAAAATATAATTTCAGTTATTACTGCCTATGGTAAACCCGTGCAACAACAAGTGCTATAGGGGAACTTAATGGACAATGTAAATGAAGTGGAAAAAAAAAAAAGAAAAAAAAACACACATCAATCAAGTTAAATATTAGCGATAATACTCAACAAGGGATGTTAAAATAGGCATGTTTATAAAATAAGAAAAAGCAAACATTACCAGTTCCTGTGACACAATCAGACATTAACTTCATCATAAAAGATTAGAACAACGTCAACTAAAATATCAGCTAATTAACACAATATTAAAAAACAGCGTAACATTAAGAGTATAAAAGTAGCAGTTGATAAACTAGGGGAAAATAATATCCAGCATATAAACCTTATAAAGAAAATCCCTTTAAAAATGCCATCCATGTTTCCATCAAAATGGTATCTTACTGGATGACCCGACAACAAACTGGATCCCCGAAATCTAGTGAGGTCCCACCTACTACACCAAGATTCTGTAAAAGACCTGCAGAGGATGAAACGCCTTTAATGCTTATGAACCCTCTGAAGTGGGTATTCCGCTAACTGTTGTGCCACGCTGTAAAACTTAATGTAATTGTCAATAAAAGCCTTTGAAATTATGAAATGCTTGTGATTATACTTCAGTATATCATAGAAACATCTGACAAAGAGTTCTAAAAACACGGAAGCAGCAAACTTTCTGAAAATTAATATTTGTGTCATTCTCAAAACTGGTCATGACTGTATATAGATCATTAAAAGAAAGAGCTGCCACATTTGTGTAGAACACTTATAGATCCTCTGTACTGTAAAATGCTGTTCCATTTAAACAAATCAGGTTATAGTCAGTCTTGTGCTGACCCACTGTTGTGATTTCATTTGATGGTGCAAAGATTATAGTTTTTACCCGTTGCAAATTTGCTCTGAGATGCTAAGACTGGGTTCGGAAAATAGTTGCCTAAACACCATTGCAAAACTGTTTGAATTGTTAACAATTGTTGTAGAAGCATCAGTTAAGCATTCAAAGTATAAAAGAGGTGTATTTACAAATTGAGCAGCATGTGGCACAAGGCAGGAAACAGTCCCAGGCAAGGTGCCTACCCAATGCCTTCAGCAGAGTGAATACGCACATCACAGTAACATGATATATAAGGGGTGGCAGCAGTTGACACCTGTTCATAGTTCTTGATGGGCACAAGCTAGTCCAAACCTGAGGCCAATTCATTGCACAGCTCACTAACGCACACACTGATACGGAGCCGGTTTGGGGGCCATAACGTGCGCATGTCTAAAAGGCAAACCCATGTCTTCACAGAGAGATCACAGACTGTGAACAGGTTGGAAGGATTGGAACTCTAGTGTGAAACATCCCAAAATAAAGGGCACAATGCCTGAAGCTTGTCATCTGTAATATCTACTTTATAAATATAAAATCCTAAACCTAAAAGAGCAACAATTTTTGCAACAATTGTATGTGACGTTTTTATGTCATGTTTATTGCCACGCTTTAAATCAGGTTTATTTTAAAATCTACATATATATGTTTGGTATTATTCTTTTCAGAATTTATCAGACTTTAATGTGATGTTGTTAGGTTTTCAAATTCGTATTCCATTTTTAAGTTATAAACTAAAAAATATCAAGAACTCACGCCGCAAGAGATGCAGATCACGAGGCATGGCAGCAACAACAAGCCAGCAGCTGATCGAGCAAAGAAGAGGTAAAAATAAAAAACTATATTTGTTTCCCATTATATCGCCGTTTAAGAGGGAGTTTTGGAGGACGACCGTGTCTCCTTGGGGTGTGTTCAGCCAACAATCTTCACAATGCGAGTGACAGAGATGCAAAGTGGCTGGTGCGTAGTGCAGGCTAAGGGGGTTGGTGAGCAAAGTGAGCAGGGGGGGGGAACCCCCAGTTACTCTATAAGGGTTATTAAAAATCATTTAATTTGGTGATTATCCATCCATCCACTTTCCAACCCGCTGAATCCGAACACAGGGTCACGGGGGTCTGCTGGAGCCAATCCCAGCCAACACAGGGCACAAGGCAGGAACCAATCCTGGGCAGGATGCCAACCCACCGCAGGACACACACAAACACACCCACACACCAAGCACACACTAGAGCCAATTTAGAAACGCCAATCCACCATGTCTTTGGGAGGAAACCGGAGCGCCCGGCGGAAACCCACACAGACACAGGGAGAACCCGGGTCTCCTAACTGCGAGGTAGCACTGGTACCACTGCGCCATTGTGCTGCCCTAATTTGGTGATTATAAAATTTCAAATGTATTTTTTTTAAATGGGCTTGATCTACAGTTCAGAAAAAAAGACAAACATATGATCATTTTAGTTGAGTGGAGCCTCTTGTTGAATTCTCTCTTGGGCAAACTTAACAAAATACAGGTGCCCTCAGGTATCCTTCACTTTAAATCCTTTTTGACTAACAAAGAATGTTTGGAAATTCAAGAGGTTAATTTAATATTTGGAACTCTGTTATCCTGTGTTGGATGCAAGGCAATGCCAGTCTTATATGTACAATAAGGTAGGCTGTTGTCATTTAGGCTCAGAGGCCACTACACCCACTATTAGCCCCTCTAATCCCTCAATTGCAGCAGAGGAGGAAGAGATAGAAGGCAACAACAATTCAGAAATCGAGTTCCTAAAGTCTATGTACCTCTTTTCCTTCTCCATCATTCTCTTACTCACCATGGCATTCATCAACTGACCCACAGCACTGATGCTGGAGCCACCCCGTCATCCACAGCCAGTTTTCTTACTCCTCCTTTCTGGCAAATGAAACAGGACCATTGGTACTTTTACCAGAAACTTCAGAGAAAGTTTGTACTCACAAGTTGTAAGGATGCCAAACAGTCAATCATAACAATTCACATACAGTATACATGAAAGTTGCATGCTACTGTATGTATACTTTTTATTTATTTGCTCTGTATTTGTGACAGCTCTTCTGCGGAGGTATTACAGTAGAAGTTTCATTTACATTTACTTGCTTGGCAGGTGCTTTTATCCTAAGTGACTTACAAAAAAAGGTAAACATAATCGCATAGCATTACGCTAGGGCCTGTTTATTCAGCAAGTATAGTAGAACAGGAAACAAAAGTTGATTATCACAAGTGAAAAGATGTTATAACTAATACATTTACAATCATAGATTAACAATCAATAAAGCGATTAGACTTAATGTAACAAAAAATTAACTAATAATGTCAAAGATTACAGAACAAAGGTTTTTTTTCTTGTTTCAATTAATTAGACAGATAGTCACAGAACAGATGGGTCTTCAATTGCTTCTTAACTACATTGAAGGAGTCAGCAGTTCACATGGAGGCAGGCAGCTTGTTGCACCATCAAGAAAATACACAGAAATAGAGTCTGGATTGAGATTTGACACTATGTAGAGGGGTGAGAAGGATCATAGCACCTTACCAGTGTCTCCATATACTCAGGTGTTGACCCGTTGACTACTCTGTGCGCAAGTATCAAGGATCTGATCTTAATTCATGTTGCTACAGGGAGCCAATGTAGCGTCCTGAAGCGAGGAGTGACACATGCCCATCTCGGCTAGTTAAATACAAGACAGGCCACTGCATTACTGGACCATCTGAGAGACTTGATAGCATATGCAGAAGTCGCAGTAGTCCAGGTGCGACAAGACCAAAGCCTGGACCAGACGATGTGCTGCATGCTCGGTCAGATAAGGTCTGTGGAGATAGCATATGCAGAAGTCACAGTAGTCCAGGTTTGACAAGACCAAAGCCTGGACCAGACGATGTGCTGCATGCTCTGTCAGATAAGGTCTGTGGATGTTATACAATGTGAACCAGCATGAATGACAAACAGTAGAAATGTGAACAGAAAAACATAGCTGCTCATTAATCACCACCCCAAGGTTGCAAACTGACCTGCTGGGTGTTAGTGACATTGAGCCAAGCTGTACAGAGAACGGGAGTTGAAGAGACTGGCTGGCCGGGAACACAAGCAGCTCAGTTTTTGTCATGTTAAGCGGTAGATGGTGGTCCTTCATTTCACTATGTGTATATGACAATAAACCTCACATGTTTCCTGCTATTTGGTGAGTTATTCTATTCAGCAGAAGTGTCTTCTGGTGTGTGTTCAGGTCAAAGTGTGTGTGTATTTTGTATTTAAAGAGCTTCTGTAAAAAGGCCAAATATTCTCTTGGGGACAAATAAAGTTCTATCTATTTTTCATTGCCACCTGCACTTTCCTTGAAAAAAGAGAGTACCTTGGCTGAATTTTCTTGTACTCCAAAAATATAAATAACAGTAAAAGAATCTTGTTCTTGAGTGAGCTATTGATGGCTTTTTTCTTCGCCTTTGCTATACAGTTATTGATTTTTAAAATTAAATGATAAACACTATGCACATAAAAGTTATTACAGTATATTGTAACAGTGCAGTCATCAATAACAGCAGCAAAAGTAATAAATGGCAGCAGACTTACTGCGCTCCAGATGGTGGGAGCACTTAGCATCTGAATTGGGTCGACTGTTATGCCAGCTTGCTACCCGCTTCCAGTGCCCACATTGGAGAGCTCCTATAAGCTATACCCACAGTTACCTGTCCACAGAGGCCCAGCATAAGGGTCTTTTTCAAGGTAGCGAGCTAAAATTCTAAAAGAGATGGGAAATTTTACATCTGATACCCCTGTGCACAACCAGTGGATTATGTCTGCAAATATAAGTATGTGCTGTTTAATAGAGTACACTCTTAAAAATCCTAGTTCTGTTATGGCACCTTATGGTTCTTTACTGGGTTGTGTGGTTCCTTGTAGAACTATAGTTTGACAAAGCACCATTTCATTCTGGGAAGGATTTTTTGTTCTTTGGTTGGCTGATTATTCTTTGAAAAACTTCCTAATATGTACAAAAAAACCCAAAATGTATGGTAGGCTACATAGTAAAGGCACTAACTGCTGCTGTCCTGATGAATGTCCTTCCACTATCTCACAACCTCCTTCTGTCAAACTGGGACCCTCAGATCTCCTTCATTTTTTCCTGTTTTTTTTTTTTTTACACCATATATAGCAAGGACCCCTTTAAACCAAGGGTATCACACTCAGACGCTGGGGGGCTAAATGAGTTCAGGTTTTTATTTCAGCCAATTTCTGTTTATAATTGAACTCTGCTTTTACGTAAACATGCTTTGTTATTTAAGTTTCATCTTTGATGTGTCAATACAGTAATTTATGAAAGGTTGACATATGCATATGTTTGCATTGTTTCCCTTGTATTTATGTGTACTTATGTGTGCAAGTGAGTGTATGTCACATTATGTAACAAACATGGAGAGTCGTCAAACACCAGAGTCAAATTCCTGGTATGTGAGCATACTTGGCCAATAAATTGGATTCTGATCTTGATTCATATAAATTGGTGAAGAAGACTAGCCCTAACAGCATGGAGCATCAGAACCGTGAATGTTTTAATTCCAGCCCTGTTATTGTCCACATTTTCTCTTTTGCTGTGTACTCCTGTTTTCCTTCCTCATATCAACAACATCCATGATGGACTAGCAAGCGACACTAACTTCCTCCTCTATGAGTGATTGTGCTCTAAAATGGACTGCATCCAGTCTCGCATCCATGTGAGCTTCTATCTTGAACTCCAATGCTGCTGAGATGTTCAGCCACCCACAATTGTATTAAGCAAGTTTAAAAATGACTGAATGGATAGTTGGGTTTGTTCTATGTTTATATTAATGTAAGAATTGTTTCTAATTTTGCTTTTTAAGGAATTCTTTCTGATTTTCTTTGAAGATTTTGTCGTTATTTACCTCTCCTTTTTCATTCATTGTCATTTGTATTTAAGCTTGTTCTTTGTTAACTCTAACTGGAAAACAAACGGTGAGTTGGGAACATGAAGGAGTTAACAAGAAAACCTTTGCTAGTTGACATTTTTTTTAACCAGCAGAGGGCACCATTGGCATGAAGTAACAAGAAAATATTGTGCTCTTCCATGAATTGTTCACTTTTGAGCAAAGGAGTTTTAGGAGTAACTGATAAAATATTAAAGGTAACATTTTTTAAATAAAAATCAGGGGTATAAAATCATTGGGTCTCTGGACTTAAATGTTAGTACACACATCATTCTTTAGTGTTGCCATATTTGATTTTTGCAGCTACAGATGTTTGATTTTTACGGCTACTTTTAACAAGATTTACAGGAATACTCCACTCAAAAATTATATTTTTTAAGTAGTACTTACCCTATGTTGCTTGTAGTAATAGCCAAGAAATATTTTTACTGTCATGCTGTTATGGAGAACGGACATAACAAAGTTTCTGACACAACAGGCTTTCGGGTACAAGAGCAAACAATATTAAAATATCCATGAAAAAAAAACTTAATTGTTGCATAATCCGTATATCAAATCATATGGTCACAAAATCCAAATACATATTTTTTGGCTAAAATATTGTTAAATGAACCACTTCCTGAAAATTCTGTCTTGGACAGGTGCATAACAAATGTTTTTAATAATTGAAGAAATCATTTCTGAAGATAAAATAACATATTTTGCTTGACGTGTATGAATAAACTCACATACATGAAGTTGGGAGTACATTCTAGCAAAGCAACAAAAGATGGCATACACAGCACAGTCATGGTCTCACAGACTACAGTGAATTTGAGAGAGAAACAGTATTTCAATTCTCCTGTATGTTCGGCACATATAGTGAATTGACAATAAAAGGCTATTTGATTGATTGATTGATTGATTGATTGATTGATTGATTGATTTGATTTCAAGGTAGAAGTGACAAAAAGTGTCCTGTAAACAGAACCGATGTGCATATGGTAGCCTAAAGTGTAAGTGGCAGAAAATGAAAATAGTTTTTTTTATGTAAAGAAACAAAAGCTGAAAGCCTTAAGAAGTGGTGCAAGCAAAATTAGGAGGGCAACAGCCAATCAGTGTGTTCAGAAATGATCAGAAACAAATACATGGCAGGTAGCATGTTGAAAAGATTTACCTTAATAAAGGGTCTCTGTGTCTGTCTGTGTTCCCCTCAGTTGCTATGCCTTTGTCATTTCAACAGTTCATCACAAATATTTCTAGTAATAAAATGCATTGCATTTGTCATTGCAAGAGATGGCACATCACACACATTGACACTGCTTTTACAAATCCCATACTAAATGGCTTAAAATGGAAAAATATGCATTGCATAGTTCACTGCAAACGTTAATATTAAAGTGTCACAATAACAGTCCACAGACTTCAAAAATGCTTGGGGCAGCCACCCATATATTATGCTTTGGCAGCAATGGTTATTTTGGTTGAGTTGTTTTAAGGTTGGAGTCCAAAAAAGAACTGATTCAAGTTAGGTAAAATGGCAGCTTTAAAGGCTGGGACAGGAAGTGATGTCATCTTGACCGGAACCAGAACTGATGTCGTCGAGACCGGAAGTGGCGTCAGAAGTGCCATCTTTAAGGGGCCGGAAGTGACGTCATGTGTGCCCATAAACACATCCCCCACCAAAAATGACCCAATTGAGAACAGAATTACCCAGATGATGATCAGACATAAATCTAAGTATGACAGTTCAAATTTCAAGTCCGGTTTCAAGTTCATTATCACATGAAGTTCTTACCTGTGTCTCTTAAGAACAGTGACTGTGTAATAAATTATCTACAGAACTTTGTATTGCCGAGGTGGGCTTGCGCCCTGCCCAGGGTTTGTTTCCTGCCTTGCACCCTGTGTTGGCTGGTATTGCCTCCAGCTGACCCCCGTGGCCCTGTGGTTGGGATATAGTGGGTTGGGGAATAGATGGATTTTGTATTGCAAAGGGTTAATTTCTACATTTTTTTTCTTTGAGAAAGACGTTTTTTTTTAATGTTCACTCAAATCCCTGCACATTTGATATTTCTTCTCATCCCAATTATTGAGTCAGCATCCAACTGTCCATTCTCAGACTCCCGCCATCAAAGCCAAATTAAGAGCTACAGAGGCCCTAAGCACTTAAAAGACTTTACTGCCCCCATAATATATCTAATTCAGAATATAAAAAATAATTAACCATGAAATAAAATGTTATTTTTTGAAATGAAACAAAACTTACAGTAGATGGAAAATGTATATTTTTGTATATTTCTACTTTATTCTCATACTTTTTCTATCTGCAAAGTTTTTGATTAGATCCTCAAAGCTAATCTTAACATAACAGATCTGTTTCCATACCTATCAGAGATAAGGCATCCAGCCTGCCTTTATTATTACTAGTTTATTATTATTTGTATTATTTTATATATATATATATATATATATATATATATATATATATATATTGTGGAACACAGACAGACGGACATTGTTTTGTCACCCAACACACACATTTATTTACAATATATTTACAATAAAGTGCACAACCCAGTGCCTCAGCACCAATCACCCCAAACGTCCAGGCCTCTTCCTTAATGCCTTGTCCTTTCTTCAGGCCGCCTCCCTACTCTCCTCCGGAGCTCTGTCCACTTCCACCTGACTCCAGTCTCGAGTGGAGGGAGGCGGCCCCTTTTATATCCACCCAGATGTGCTCCAGGTGTCCTCCAGTAATCTTCTGCTTCTTCCTGTATGGGTGTGGCGGAAGTGCTGGGGTCCAGGGCTCTCCAGGCATTGGGGCTCCCCCTGGTGGTGACCACAGGCCCCTACAGAGTTGAGCTTCAAAGCTCTGCACCCATGGTCCCCAACACAACCAGGGTGGTCGCCCCCTCATGGTCTGGAGGAGGCATAAGCCCTCCTCTGGTCCTCTTGGGCTTCTCTGCTGGGTACCACCCCCAGCCACGTGCCACTATATATATATATATATATATATATATATATATATATATATAGTGGAGATCAGCCTCGACACAGACAGGCAGACACCAATGGTTCAAGTACCACACACATTTTATGTACAATAACTATTTACAATTTACAACACACCCTCAAGTCCAGGCTTCTCTTAAGTCCTCTCTTCACAGACTCCACTCCTGTCCTCCAAGTTTCGTCGTCTTCCACCTGACTCCAGCTGACGACTGGAGGGAGCAGGCCCCTTTATTTCCACCCGGACATGCTCCAGGTGCCTCCTGATGAGCTTCCTGCGGCACTTCCTGGTGTGGCGGCAGTGCCGCATGAGCACCTGGAAGCAATCTGGGTGTCCCTGGTAATACTTCCACCAGCACCTCCAGGTGTGATGGAAGTGCTGACGTCCAGGGCCTCATAGTCTTCTGGGCACCCCGTGGCGGGGGCCACGGGCCCTTATAGGGTTGAGCTTCTATGTCGGTTACCCTGTCGTGGTCCAGGGAAGGCATAGTCTCTCCCGGCCCTTCTTGGCGTCCCTGCTAGGCACAGCCCCCAGCTGCCCACCACAATATAGTTCAGCTGAACCATTTGCAGTTTTGCACCATATGGTCCATGGTAAATCCGGCAATGTGGTACTCCTCTTCCCTTAATGCCCTAAGCACACACTTATTTTGCTTAATGGTTAATTAAGCCCTGTCCACCATTACATGGTTGGTGAAAGGCAGAAATTAACCCTGAACATTCTCTCGCAAATAACATTTCCTCTTACACACACATTTACTCTTAGCAGGGTAAAATGTTCACATTGGAAGAAACTGGAGTAACTGGAAAAACCATACTGCTAGAATGTGCAAATACAGCAGAGATATTGACCTGATAGGATTTGAGTCCATGTCGCTGGAACTATGTAGTTAGCACTCAGATATGATCTACAATCCATCCATTTTCAGCCCTGCTTAGACAAAAATAAGCTTGTAGACATTCAAAGCTTTATCAGGAAGCACTGGATTCAACAGAGCAAATAACCTTAGATGGGGTTGTGAAGACATGGAGAAAGTATTTTGAGGAGGGAAGCTTTGTTTTTGAGCCATTGGTACTTTACTGTAGGGTTAAGGTCTTCAGCATGCCTGGTGTAAATAATGTTGGCTATTTAGTAACGGTAAGAATAGCTCCCTAATAATCCTGCTACAAATGAATGTCTTCTTATTCCTTTATGGACACTTGTTGGTACAAAGTACAGTACTTGAATTTCTGTATGTGTGTTGTTCACTGCTATTATTAATTTATCAAAATCGTGAATGAGTCCACTGTTAGGACTCAATGTGTTGGATGTACACCTTGATCAGAAATGAAGAAACAATATTGGCAATTTACTTTTCTGTTTCTACAGTTAAGCTGCCTCTCAATTAGATTTTTACAATGGATTGTTAAATACGTGTCAATCCAGCTGATCCCAAACATGACCACTGGGAAAGATTTCACAAATTTCTGAAAAGGTCATGTGTCTGCTCTTTCAAGAGTGAAGTCACCAGATAATTCCCCAGCAAAAGCTATAGGGACGCCTTAAAAGAATCTAAGCTGCAGTTGCGAGGTGGCTGTTATGACCATAAGGAAGAGGAAGCTTTGACTTAAACCTAAAGAGCATCAAGGCAGTGTCTCTTTACTTACTTCAACTTCTCCTCATCCTTAATTAAATAAGGCTTTCAAATCTGGGACATCAATACTATTTCAGCTTTTCTGTGTTTTCTAACACACCATAATACTGTAAAACTGAGCTTGAGCCAGGATTTTATCTGATTAAACTACATCAGTTTTGTAAAATAATGAAGCTGAACTATGGAATGGGGGGAATCACACAGCATAAAACTATTACATATAGCACATGCAACTGTATATTATCATTTACTGGATGGTGAGGTGAAGTCCAAATAATGGGAACCAGTGTTATAATTTTGGCACATTTTGTAAGGGAAACTATCAAAAAAATCCTGGCCACAAAACCGTAGCTTATTTAAATTAATTATTTTATTAGACAAAAAAAATGGTAGATCAAGGTAATGAAAACATATTTCATTCCATAATACAGAGATGCAAAACTAATCCAATAAAAACAGAACAAGAATAAAAGGATTCCAAAACTCAGAGTGTGACCACAGAATCTAATAAAACTTGTGGTAAGATCAGATAGGGGTCCATAGTGGTGTGCTAGGTTCAAATCAAAACAGTTGGCTTAGGCTCAAGGTGGGCAAAGTTACCTGTAGTACTGAGGATGCATGGCCCTAAAATATTGATGGGGGGCATTAGCAGAACACAATGCAGACACGTCAAGCTCAGCCAGTTCCCTCATTAGTCCCTCCTGGGTGTGTCTTAGGTACCTGTACTGGCTAAAGTTTCCATGGAGCCAAAAAAAAAAAACAACAGAAATGTAAGAAGGGAAGAGCAGAAGTTAAAGATGAAAAGGAAAGAAAAATAAAGGAGACAAGCAGGATCAAGGAGAGAGCGGTTCCATTTTGGAGAGGAGCGAGCAGAATGTGCTGCACTCCTGCGGAATGTCCAAGAAAGTAGGAGTGACCCGCTGCTCTGGGGGGTCTCCTGCAGAGGCTCACTGATTCCCTGGTAAAGGCTGAGGGATGGTGGCAGGGAACCCAAGCCAGATAAGAGTGACAACTGCAAGATGACTCCTCTGACTAGGGAGACCATAAAGACAAAACAGAAGAGATGCCAGGTTTTAAAGAAGATCCTAGCTGTGTTTTAAACCCTCGATTTTAATTGTTTGGATTTATTTAATTATGGAACTGACTTTAATCAAACATCTGAAAGATACCAGAAATAAATAATACAAAATAAAATCAATTCACAGAAAGTTAACATAAAAAGAATAACTGAACAAAAACAGGAGAAACCTCATTTAAAAAAGACTAAAACCAAAATGTCAGGGTGAGACCCGTGACAGAATATAACATATAGTATGATGATAACAATTGTCAATTATAAAGAGTGACTTTAGTCACTATTGTTTTGATCATGAATGAGCTTCTTCAATTCTTTACTCCTGAACATGACTTATTTATTTATTTATTTATTTTTTTATTAAATTCTGATCAACTGCCTTTTGTAGACTATAGTCATCATATGTGGTAATGGCTGCGTTTGCAATGTGCAGCATCTTTCCTTCTACTGTTTTCAGTGATGCTTCAGCATTTGTTAACTATTACCAACTTGTGTGGAAAAAGCTGACATTGAACAGTTATTAATAACATGCTTTTTATGAAAGATTTCTGTTATTGTGATTTTTGCAGTAATGAGCAATAATTTTTTCATTACTTTTCACATGAGCCGCTTTCCACATGAGTGATTGATTTGTTTTGCAAACTGATGGCTTACTTTGTCTGTTAATGAACCTGCCCAGTTATTAGTGAAATAGGTCAGACTTGTTTTGTTTTTACTTTGGTAAAGTGTAACGTACTACAATGCAGTTTCCAATAACAAGTATTAATAGAAACAAACCCAGACAGCACTTACCATCGCCCACCCTCCCTTGTAAAATATATACTGTGTCCCGATAGACTGTTGTGAGAAGAAGGGATATCTAACAGTCTAACAAAAGAGTTGTCAGTCATACTTGTGGACGAAGGTTTCAGACCCGACAGCAGGTGCGGTTATAAAGTAGCTTTATTTTTCAGAGTCACGGTGAGAAGAGTTTCAGAAAAGCAGACAATCAAATATACATGACAGCGTCAGGGCTCTTCTGAACCCCGTCTGTTGGGTGGGGTCCAGTTTTATACCCCTAGAATGCGTAATTTAATATCATTATAAAATGTAACAGTCAACACATTTATTATACACAAACCTTGAGCCCCTTTAACGTCCCTTGTAAAACTTGATTTCTTGGCTCCTTTTGTTATGGCGTTCAAATGTAAGCTAAGGGAAAACGTGATAAGGCAGACTCATGTGTGGGATGCTCAGACCTTGAGTCCTTTGCACAAACATTTTTCTGTTTGCTAAAACAAAGCATGCTGTTACTTGGTTTCGTAAAGCTTACTTCTCAGACATGAATTAGTACAAGGGAACGAAGAGAACATTCGTCTTCCACATACTCAAGATCCGTACAGGGAGAAATGTTAAGACAAAAAAACCAAAAGCAAGTTGGACTTTTGTTCAATATAAAAGGCTATCTTATATATCACGGCGACCATGACATCACAAGTCACATGACAGAAGCATCACATGTGTATCAACAACACCTTCATCTTAGTGAATAGACACAGTTTACAGACACAAAAAGGTCAAAATCCTTGAATATACAAATGCACAAAATGTCTCCAGTGATTCTGGAAAAATATCTAATCATAAAAATATCAACATCTAAGAAAAAAACCTAATGAAAAAATTATTGATTTTAACATTTTCCAAACTGTATGCTTACTGGCCTCCTAGAGAACAGAATGAAGGTAAAGCTTAGCCATCTAAAGGTGCAATAAAGAGAGAGTTACTCAAGGACTAATGAACAATAAGACAGGTGTCTCACCCAAGCCCTCTTTTCACTTCACAGGTAAGGAGTATGAGCTCATTTTCTGCCTTTTCCCAGATGTCCCAGTAGTTGAGGAAAGCCTTATTAATAGGAGAGGCAGTGAATTCACGGTGGATCACATTGTGAAATGCACAGCCGAGTGCTAAGAATAAGAATTCACCCATTTTGAGATAGTCAACCTAGAGGCCAACAAAGATTTAGTGGCAATAGTACACAAGGAAAGAGCTTGAGATTGTGATATACAAATTTAAGACTGGTTACATCAAGTACACTAAATGGACATTTTTTTTAGGTAGAACTGCTTGTTAACAGTTCTCGTGTACACTTCCAAACAGCCATTCATGTGACTGTAAGTTGATATATATATTATAAAAGGGCCTGCCGCTTGCGTATGTGGATCTCATTTTCACCAAACAAATCTTTTAATTCTCGCAGATAAGCCTCTTTATTGGGAAGAAACACTACTTTTCCCTGATGGCAACACGAATTAAACAATCTACAAGTCTCTGACTTAAAGTTTAAATCTGAACAATATCTTCAATCTCTTTTCGCTGTTCCATTATTTCACCAAGTAATAATTTCCATTTGTTTGCGCCAATGCAATATTTACTATAATTTTTTAGAGACTTTCGAATTTTAGTATTTTCATTATCTGTAACCTGCTCTGCTTGTGGATAGCACCAAAGTTTTTGAATTCTTTATGATGTTCTACTTTGTCATCTACTCTTTGTCTTTTACTTACAGCCCTGGGCCTGGTTAAATCTCTTGGCATAAAGTCTCATCTCACGGGACAAGAAAGTATCTCTACGAAAAGTAACATCTCATCCCAGGCATTTTTTTATTGTAATATATATATACTCAGCAAAAAAAGAAACGTCCCTTTTTCAGGACTGTGTATTTCAACAATAATGTTTTAAAAATCCAAATAACTTTACAGATCTTCATTGTAAAGGGTTTAAACAATGTTTTCCATGCATGTTCAATTAACCATAATCAATTAATTAACATGCACCTGTGGAATGGTCGTTATGACCTTAACAGCTTACAGAATTTAGGCATTTAAGGTCACAGTTCTAAAAAACGCAGGACACTAAAGAGACTTGTCTACCGACTGTGAAAAACACCCAAAGAAAGATGCCCAGGGTCCCTGCTCATCTGCGCGAACGTGCATTAGGCATGCTGCAGGGAGGCATGAGGACTGCTGATGTGTCTAGGGCAATAAATTGCCATGTCCGCACTGTGAGACGCCTTAGACAGCGCTACAGGGAGACAGGAAGGACAGCTGATCATCCTCGCAGTGGAAGACCACGTGTAACAACACCTGCACAGGATCGGTACATCCGAATATCACACCTGCGTGACAGGAACAGGATGGCCACAACAACTGCCCGAGTCACACCAGGAACACACAATCCCTCCATCAGTGCTCAGACTGTCCGCAATAGGCTGAGAGAGGCTGGACTGAGGGCTTGTAGGCCTGTTGTAAGGCAGGTCCTTACCAGACATCACCAGCAACAACGCCGCCTATGGGCACAAACCCACCTTCGTTGGACCAGACAGGAGTGGCAAAAAGTGCTCTTCACTGATGAGTCACGGTTTTGTCTCACCAGAGATGATGGACGGATTCGTGTTTATCGTCGAAGGAATGAGCGTTACACCGAGGCCTGTACCCTGGAGCGGGATCGATTTGGATCGATGGCTAGGGCCATTCCCCCCAGAAATGTCCAGAAACTTGCAGGTGCCTTGGTGGAAGAGTGGGGTAACATCTCACAGCAAGAACTGACAAATCTGGTCCAGTCCATGAGGAGGAGATGCACTGCAGTACTTCAAGCAGCTGGTGGCCACACCAGATACTGACTGGTACTTTTGATTTTGAGCCTCCCTTCATTCAGGGACACATTGTGAAACATTTTTAGTTTATGTCTTATGGTGTTGACTCTTTTAGTGTTCATACAAATATTTACACATTAAGTTTATTGAAAGTAAAAACAGTTGAAAGTCAGTGGACGTTTCTTTTTTTGCTGAGTATATATATATATATATATATATATTGTGGACTTGGCCCGGACACAGACAGGCGGACATGTTGTTTCTCAACCACCACACGTTTATTTACAATATTTACAATTGTTAAATTGGTCACACAGACCCAGTTCAGTGCACAATACACCCCAACACACTCAGTCCTGGCCACAATGCCTCTCTTCGGGTCGCCTCCACACCTCCTCTGTGCTTCGTCCTGCCTCCTCCCGATTCCAGTGCTGAATGAATGGAGATGGCCCCTTTTATACAGTCCCCGGATGAGCACCAGGTGTTCCCGGCATTCCTCGCTTGGCCACGCCCCAGTGTGGCGGAAGTGCCGGCTGTCCTCCCGGCGGCTCCCCGGGTGTCTCCCAAAGTCTTCCCCCCAGCGGTTCCTGGTGTGGTGAAAGTGCTGGGGCAACAGGTCCCCAAGGCATTGGGGCGCCTCCTGGCGGTGACCACGGGCCCCTACAGGGTAGGGCTTCCATGCCCTCAACTCGTGGCCTCCAGAGCAACCAGGAAGGTGGCTCCACGTGATCCAGGGTGGGCTTTGACCCTCTTCCGGTCCCTCATGGCGTCCCGGCCGGGTCGTTGCCCCTGGCATCCCTGAAATTATATATATATATAAATACAGTATAAATATATCCATCCATCCATTATCCAACCTGCTATATCCTAACTACAGGGTCACGGGGTTCTGCTGGAGCCAATCCCAGCCAACACAGTGCGCAAGGCAGGGAACAAACCCTGGACAGGGCGCCAGCCCACCGCAGGGTGCGAACACACACACACACCAAGCACACACTAGGAACGATTTAGAATCGCCAATGTACCTAACCTGCATGTCTTTTGACTGTAAGTGGAAACCGGAGCACCCGGAGGAAACACACGCAAACACGGGGATAAATATAAATATAAATATATATGTATATATACTGTATATATATATATACACACACACACACAATATACAATATACACATATTGTCACGTATGGGTGTCTGAGGATCACCCATCAGATTCTGTTAATGCAGGGCAAAAGGGGTCACTATATTGCCTCTCTTCCCTGCTCAGTGCTAAGAAATCATCCAGTGAAGGCAACTGAACCTCTGCTCCTTTCTAGTCAAGTCTTATAAATAACAGCATCCATGGTAGGAGCAGCGAAAGTTGAGTAGCAGACCTCCTTCATGACAGAAGTTACCGATGCTGAACAGGCTCCTTTTCCCCCTTCCTCAGCCACTCCACTCTTCATTACTTTCATTTAAGCTCTTTTCACGTCTCCTTTCCAACTCAACAAATTGAAAGAATCCTTTAAGGTTCCTGTTTAGGTACCTTCTGGGCTTCAGCCTAGAGTCACTTCTGGGGACATTACCATCTATGTAGAACTACCCCAGTGTCCCAAGGTGTCCCTGTAATCCAAACTTCTGATATATTTTTCAAAGGCCTGATTAATTTAATGGAGAGCAGGGTGCCTTGTACAAAGTATCTTGCCTGTTTGCTGCCAACTATTGGTTTACTATTAACTGTTTCTCTGTGTTTCTCATTTATTGTATAGGCATTGAAGTAGAAATTCTTAGGCATCCTTCCATGATCTCCACACCTAGAATCCCACAAGGATGTCTTATAAAGAGTATCTCCTCAGGATACATGGTGGCCCAACCCTGACTATGCCAAAACCTACAACACACTAATGTTTTTTTGATTAGCTCCAAAGAGATGCATATTGCAATATATTTTTCATTTATTAATAGAAAACATTTTTTCAGTGGCCATATAGGAGTCAAACGTGTACAGATTATTTGCTGTTCATTGGATTTCCAGATGCACAATTTCAGTTTCTGAAAATCTTAGAATCTGATTGACTGATACAAAGTGAGAAACTAATCTGAAGAGGTCACATGCCTGACATTTCAAAAATTAATGTTGCGTCACATTATTAACAACACAGAGTAAATGTCTCATACTGATCTAATGCAAGTAAATATTTCCTTCAGATATAATTTGCAGCTATCAGATATTCTTATACTGCCATGTTAAACATTCAAATGTTGCTGGTATGAAAATCTGACACTGTTGTAGGGATGAAATATCTGCTAGTGAGAAAACTCTGTAGTCCTCAGCTATAGAACTCATTCCAGAATAACAGTATTATAGCCAGTTTATATTTGTGTCCATCCTTCCCTCCATTTTTGAAATAAGTAATCTATCTCAGGACAATGATTTATTCAGATTCAATTTGGCTTTACACCATGGTGCTGATGGTCCTGTTGTGGTGTTGACTGTTGTCATCCATTAACAATGTCCCTGATATTTGTGTTCATTCTTATGGCATTAATAGAGATTAGAAGCAAGGCATTTTAAAAATATATTTATTCTCTATTTCTTATTTTTGTTCTTCTACATATGTATTCCAGTGCCCACCTTCTTCACTCAAAGGACGTCTTTCTAAGTGAAATAAAATATCAAAACAGAACACTAGAGGGCAGTGCTGGATGCTTCAAGATGCAGTGCCTTATTACAGTAATGTTACTGACTTGTCAGCAAGGAAATATAACTGGTTAGCTTTCTGTTCCTCTCTTAAAATACTGAGGTTCAAGATGCTTTTACGTAAATTTAAGTATTCACTGTTAATGTAAACAGCACAGAGCAGTTTTTAGATAAGTCAAATATGATGGAAATCTGCAACAACTAATTGTTCAGCCTAAGAGACTAATATTGCCAGCAGTCATATCACATGCACCAGAAGAGGTCATCTACTGATACTAAGCATGTTTGGGTCTGGCCAGTACTTGGACGGGAGACCAACCTTAAAAATCTTGCGTTGGTGAGGTCAGCAAAGGGACACTTATCATGTGGTCTGTGTGTGGATCCCAATGTCCCAATGCAGTAATGGGGACACCATGCTGTAAAAATGGAGCTGTCCTTTGGATGAGACTGACTCTCTGTGGTCATGAAAGATCCCTGGGCATCCTTCATAAAGAGTAGGGTGTTTCCTGATGTCCTGGCTAAACTGCCCACCTCAGCCTAGTCATTCTGGCCACCTAATCATCCCAGCTCTAACTGCCTAACTAACTCTCACCCCTTTACCACCTAACATCTAATGTGTGGTGAGAGTACTGGCACAAAAATGGCTGGCGAGATGAGGCAGGCTAAACAGCTAGTGGAGGAAAGGCAGTGCGATCGTGGGCCCACTAAGGAGTAATGGAGTGGTGTTCTAGGTGCATTTTTGCCCCACTGATTTTTTTTGTGTAGAGTGGGCGCAAGCATGGTGGAGTCTTCCCCAGGGATTTGAGGTACAACTGAGGGTGCGTGAAGGATAATGGGAGGATGACCGTCCCTGGATGTTCTGGTCGGACAGGGGTTTGGTAATGAAGATCACGGCTGTTAATGTCTCTGCCATCTGAGTGAGCAGTGGGTGAGCTTGGGTGGAGTTCTGACGGGTTCATCTGACTGTACACTAAGGACCTGATGGCTGTGTTGTTCCTGTTTTTTGTTTCTTGTTTTAAAGATGGATTTTTTTAATGCATGGATTTCACTTTATTTATTAATTTTGAATATTGCACCTGTGGGCACTGTTTTAATTTTGTTTTTTGTTTATAATAAAAGTACTGGGGCACTTTTATACATACCCCTTGCTATGTATGTGCTTATTTGCCCAACTCATCCTGGTTATGTTACTGACGGTTGTGGGAATCAAGAGGCTCCTGCAAGCAGCTGGCAGTGTGGAGCCGACCTTTACAAAGTGATACATAATTGTATGCAATTCTTCTTCTTCTTATTATTATTATTAACCCGAGATAGGCACTTCAAAACACTCAAGATTTTGGAACCTCAAAAACATGTTTGATTCCAGTTGGCTTCTTTGCCTTATCCTCATTTGAAGAAAAGTGTGGCATTTAAACTACTTATTGACTACTTCTAACATTTCCTGATTAGCAAGTCATACTTTTAACACAAATTGTTTCTTCTTATTTTTAAGCACAGATCAGATAGCACTTTGTAAACCGTGTCATCAGCTGGATTATTCCAGGCTCTATGAAGCAACTCAAGTCTGAGTATCAAATTAAGAGCTAAGCAGATGGCACCATCGCTCAGTTGCAGTCATTGCCTTTAAGCAGGTGAGCCATATTTTAATGGCTTTAATTGATTACAGCTCCACTTTTAACACATCTTTTTTCTCTCTCACCTGATCTTGAAACTTTAAGATACATGGTGCCTATAAAAATAATTTACCCCTTCAACGTTTCCACATTTTATTGTTGTTTAATATTGAATCACAGTGGATTTATTTGCCTTTTTGACACTGTTCAACAGAAAAAGACTCTTTAATGACAATGTGAAACCAGATCTTTACAAAGTAATCTAAATTAAACAAAAGTCATAAGGCTGTACATTTAATAACTAGAACAAGAGCACCAGGGAAGCAGGCTGCAGGGTTTTACAGTGAAACAGCAGCAAATTTAGGTTATGAACAGATACAAAAACAACCACGTCATTAAATCAGCAACAGCCTTGAGACTGCAAATAAAAATAAAATGCATACCTGACAAAGCTGTGGCCTGGCACACTCCAGTCTTGGAGAAAAAACAATTTAAAAGGATTCAGTGTGAATTTTCTGGTAACCCAGCCACAGGGGATGCACAAACCAGTGTGTTTCTTCATGATGGTCCCAAGCTCGGATAAATGGGGAGGGTTATATCAGGAAGGGTATCCAGTAAATCAATCTGTGGTCCAAAACATTTCCATACCAGATCGGTCAAGGCCCAGGTTAACAATGGCCATCACCAGTGCTGTTAGCCAACAGTGTGCTAGCGGAAATTGGGCTACTGTTGGATGAAGAACAAGAAGAAAAGGGGGGAGATGTGTCCGGAGGCAGGAGGAGTGGAGGAAGGTAAAGAGAGTGGAACTGAGGGTAGGAAGTTTGAATGTTGGCAGTATGACTGGTAAGGGGAGAGAGTTAGCCAATGTGATGGAGAGAAGGAAAGTTGTTATATTGTGTGTGCAAGAGACTAAATGGAAGGGGTGTAAAGCCAGGTGGATCAGAGGTAGATTCAAATTGTTCTTTGGTGAAATGAAACGGAGGGGATAAGGAGGTTATGGGTAGGTATGGTGTCAGGTAGAGGAATGGAGAAGATCAGATGATAGTGAATTTTGAGAAAATGATGGGCATGGCTGTGGTGAATAAGTATTTTAAGGAGAGGGAGGAACACAGGGTGATGTACAAGAGTGTAGGAACATGCACACAGGTAGACTGCATCCTATGCAGGAGGGTCAATCTGAAGGAGATTAAAGACTGCAAAGTGGTGGCAGGGGATGGGGATCTGTAGGATAATGTTGGAGATCAAGGAGAGGAGGAGAGTGAGGGCAAAGCCAAGGATCAAATGGTGACAGTTGAAAAAGGAAGACTGCAAGGTTGCATTTAGGGAGGAGGTGAGACAGGCACTGGGTGGTAGTAAAGAATTACCAGACAGTTGGGAAACTACAGCAGATGTAGTAAGGGAGACAGCAAGAAGGGTGCTTGATGTGACATCTGGATAGAGGAAGGAGGAAAAGGAAACCTGGTGGTAGAATGGGAAAATACAGGAGAGTATACAGAGGAAGAGGTTGGTGAAGAAGAAGTGGAACAGTCAGAGTGATGCATTAAGTAGACAAGAGTACAAGGAGGTAAGGCGTAAGGTGAAGAAAGAGGTGGCGAAGGCTAAAGAAAAGTTGTATGATGAGTTGTATGAGAGGCTGAACACTAAGGCGGAGAAAAGGACCTGTACCGATTGGCTAGACAGGGGGACCAAGCTGGGAAAGATGTGCAGCAGGTTAGGGTGATAAAGAATAAAGATAGAAACATATCACAAGTGAGGACAGTGTGTTGAGCAGGTGGAAAGAGTACTTTGAGAGGCTGATGAATGAACAGAATTAGAGAGAGAAGAGGTTGGATGATGTGGAGATAGTAAATCAGGAAGTGCAACGGATTAGCAAGGAGGAAGTAAGGGCAGCTATGAAGAGGATGAAGAATGGAAAGGTCGTTGGTCCAGATGACATAGTGTGGAACCATGGAGGTGTTTAGGAGAGATGGCAGTGGAGTTTTAACCAGACTGTTTTGGAAAGACACTCTTGGTAAGTGAGAAAATGCCTGAGGAGTGGGGAAGAAGATATGAAGAGCTGTAGTAACTACTGGGGGATAAAATTAATGAGCCACAGCACAAAGTTATGGGAAAGAGTAGTGGAAGCTAGGCTAAGAAAAGGAGGTGATGATTAGTGAACAGCAGTATGGTTTCATGCCAGGAAAGAGCACCACAGATGCAAGAAGTATAGAGAAGGCCAGAAGGAGTTGTACTGTGTCTTTGTGGACCTGGAGAAAGCATATGACAGGGTGCCTAAAGAGGAGTTGTGGTATTGTATAAGGAAGTCGGGAGTGACAGAGAAGTATGTAAGAGTTATACAGGATATGTACGAGAGAAGTGTGACAGTGGTGAGGTCTGCGGTAGGAGTGACAGAAGTTATTCAAGGTGGAGGTGGGATTACATCAAGGATCGGCTTTGAGCCCTTTCTTATTTTCAATGGCGATGGACAGGTTGACAGATAAAATTAGACAGGAGTCCCTGTGGATTGATGTTTGATGACATTTTGATCTGCAGAGATGGAGCAGGTAGATATGGAGCAGGTTGAGGAGACTGGAGAGGTGGTGATAGAATACATGTGTGTGAATGAGAGGGAGGTGAGTGGAATGGTCAGGATGCTAGGAGTAGAGCTGGCGAAGGTGGATGAGTTTAAATACTTGGGATCAACAGTACAGAGTAATGGGGATTGTGGAAGAGAGGTGAAAAAGAGAGTGCAGGCAGGGTGGAATGGGTGGAGAAGAGTGTTAGGAGTAAAAAAAAAACTGAGGGAAAATGTGACTCCAGAGACACAGAGGATTTAGGCCATAACACACTGTAAAGTAACACCACAGGTTGAGGTCATCGATGTCTCCCTCCCTTACAGGCTGAACGAGTTCTATGGCAGGTTTGAGGTACTGAATTATATACCAGGAAAGAAAACCACCCTCCTGATGGTGAGCAGGTGATTAGAGGTGGACACTGAACAACATCAACCCACATAAGTTGTGGGACCTGATAACATACCAGGTCAGCGGGTAAAAGACTGTGCTGCTGAGTTAGAAGGTGTTTTTACAGACATCTTTAAAATCTCTCTTCAACAGTGTGTCGTACCAACACAGTTTAAGACTGCCACCATCGTTCCTGTGCCCAAGAAAACAACTGTAACCTGTTTCAATGACTACCGTTCTGTGGCACTGACCTATGTCATAATGAAATGCTTAGAATGACTAGTCATGAGTCACATTAAAGCTAGCTTACCACCTTCACTGGACCCCTTACAGTTTGTGTATCATATCAATCAATCCACAGTTGATGCAATCACACTTGTCCTACAAACCATACTATCTCACCTGGAGAAAAACAATAGGTATGCCAGGATTTTGTTTATTGACTTCAGTTCAGCCTTTAATGCAATCAACCCACAGAAGCTAACAGTGAAACTTTCTATGCTAGGATTGAACACCTCACTTTGTAACTGGATCTTCCACTACTTGTCAGAAAGGCAATAGACAGTACATGTTGGCACTAAAATATTGCACAGCATCAAACTTAGCGCTGCATCCTCAGTCCATTGCTCTTTACTCTGCTAAAACATGACTGTAATGTTAAATCCAGTAAAAATCAGCTCATTAAGTTTGCTGATGATACAACAGTAGTAGGACTCATCATTAATTAAGATGAAATATCTTACAGAGCAGAAGTGGAACAGTGGAATGTGACTCAGGTGCCGACGCGAGTGGCAGCCTTTCCAGCAGCTCTGTATATGACTTTATCTTGAAAGTCTTTATCTTTATCTTCTATCTTTTTCTCTATTTTTCTTTATTTCACTGTTAACTCCTACCACTTTCTTTTATGTGGACTCGTTCCCTGGACACTTTTTACTACTTTGAGATAGATTTTTACACACCGAGACTCGTCTATTCAAGTAGTCAACTTCAAGCGCAGAGAAAAAATGCCCACGCCGGTGTGGTTCCCTATTTACCTGACGAGGTAAGAAGGTGGTATCGGGGTAGCAGAGCCGGTGCTAAGATAAAAGCTAAGCATCTAGCAATAAAGTGGCGCTACAAACCTTCTGTGCCTTCTGTGATCCTGGGAAATGTGAACTCACTACCAAATAAGACCGATGAACTGGCTGCATTAGTGAAAAATGTCAGGATCTACAGAGAATGCAGTTTGCTGTGTTTTATGAAACGTGGTTAACAACTAACATCCCAGATGCTAATGTGAGCTACCCGGGTTTAGCACAGTTAGAGCGGACAGAGACGTAAGTACCTGCAGAAAGCAGAAAGGAAGAGGTCTCGCACTCTATGTCAATACAAGATGGTGTAACTCTGGACATGTAAACGTTAAAATCTCCACTTGCTGCAGGGACACCAAACTGTTGGCAGTAAGTTTGCGTCCCTATTACTTGCCTAGAGAGTTTGGTCACATGATTGTTGTTATTGTTTACATCCCCCCTTCGAATGAACGAGGAGATAGCAAGTGATGTCATCCATTCCGCAGTTGCTAAATTACAAATGCAGCACCTTGAGGCGCTTGTGCTAATCGCTGGAGACTTTAACCATGTAACACTGGACAAAACATTACCTGCCTTCTCCCAGTATGTGGATTGTGACACCCAGAGAAATAGGACTATTGACCTACAGTATGCAAATGTCAAAAAAGCATACAGCGCCACCCCGCTGCCTGCGCTTGGGAAAGCAGATCATAACCTGGTTCTGCTTCAGCCTCACTACAAACCAAGAGTGAAGGAGCTACCTACAACCACACGCTCATTCAGGAAGTGGTCCCCTGAGGCAGAGCAGGCTCTGAGAGACTGCTTTGGAACTACGGACTGGGATATCCTGCAGGGATCATATAGTGAGAACATTAAAGAGGTTATTGACTGCACTACTGACTACATCAACATCTGTATGGACATTGTAGTTCGAGTAAGAACAGTACGCCGCTATGCTAACAACAAGCCATGGATTACAAGTGACATCAAGGGCCTTTTGAACCAGAAGAAAAGGGCTTTTAAAGGCAGTGATCAGCATGAGCTCAAGTGCGTGCAGAAGGAACTCGAGTCCAGCTCAGGGCGGCGAAGGAGCAGTACAGGAGAAAGCTGGAGCAGAAGTTGCAGAATAACAGCATGAAGGAAGTGTGGGATGGGATGAAGATCATCACTGGCTGCAGCTTGAAGCGGTGTGCCACTATCGAGAGAGACGTGGAGAGAGCAAACAAGATGAACAACTTCTCTAACAGGTTTGACCACCCTAACCCACGCTCACCTCGGAGTACTGCATCCTCCAACCATCCTTCTGCTGATACCAGCATAGAAAAGACATCCCCACCCACAATTACAGCAGTGCAGGTGAGCAGAGAGCTGAGGGGACTTCGTCCCAGCAAAGCAGCAGGTCCAGATGGAGTATCGCACCAACTGCTGAAGGCCTGTGCGCTGGAGGTGGTGAGTCCTCTACAGTGCATCTTCAACTTGAGCCTGGAACAGGGGAGAGTCCTGAGGCTTTGGAAAACATCTTGTATCACCCCAGTCCCAAAGGTATCATGTCCTAGTGAGCTGAATGATTTCCGGCCTGTCACTGACTTCACATGTGATGAAGACCATGGAGCGGCTGCTGCTTCACCACCTGAGGCCACAGGTCCTCCACGCCCTTGACCCTCTGCAGTTCACATACCAGGAGAAAGTGGGAGCGGAGGATGCCATCATCTATATGCTACACCGATCCCTCTCCCACTTGGACAGAGGCAGTGGTGCAGTAAGAATTATGTTTTTGGACTTCTTTAGCTCCTTCAACACCATCCAACCTCTGCACCTTAGGGATAAACTGACAGAGATGGGAGTAGATTCATACCTGGTGGCATGGATCGTGGACTATCTTACAGACAGACCTCAGTATGTGCGTCTTGGGAACTGCAGGTCTGACATTGTGGTCAGCAACACAGGAGTGCCGCAGGGCACTGTACTTTCTCCGGTCCTGTTCAGCCTATATACATCAGACTTCCAATACAACTCGGGGTCCTGCCACATGCAAAGGTTCAGTGACGACACTGCTATCATGGGCTGCATCAGGAGTGGGCAGGAGGAGGAGTAAGCTAATCAAGGACTTTGTTAAATGGTGCAACTCAAACCACTTACACCTGAACACCAGCAAGACCAAGGAACTGGCTGTGGATTTTAGGAGGCCCAGGCCCCTCATGGACCCTGTGATCATCAGAGGAGACTGTGTGCAGAGGGTACAGACCTACAAATACCTGGGAGTGCAGCTGGATGATAAATTGGAATGCACTGCCAATACTGATGCTCTGTGCAAGAAAGGTCAGAACCGACTATACTTCCTTAGAAGGTTGACATCCTTCAACATCTGCAATAAGATGCTGCAGATGTTCTACCAGATGGTTGTGGCGAGTGCCCTCTTCTACGCGGTGGTGTGCTGGGGAGGCAGCATAAAGAAGAGGGACACCTCACACCTGGACAAACTTGTGAGGAAGGCAGGCTCTATTGTAGGAATGAAGCTGGACAGTTTAACATTCGTGGCAGAGCGACGGGCGCTGAGCAGGCTCCTTTCAGTCATGGAGAATCCACTGCATCCACTGAACAGTGTCATCTCCAGGCAGAGGAGCAGCTTCAGCGACAGACTGCTGTCACTGTCCTGCTACACTGACAGACTGAGGAGATCATTCCTCCCCCACACTATGCGACTCTTCAATTTCACCTGGGGGGGTAAACGTTAACATTATACAAAGTTATTGTCTGTTTTTACCTGCATTTTTATTACTCTTTAATTTAATATTGTTTTTTGTATCAGTATACTGCTGCTGGATTATGTGAATTTTCCCTTGGGGATTAATAAAGTATCTAACTATCTATCTACTGTATAGGTTAATGAGCTGGGGCCTCATGTATAACGCTGTGCGTAGAACTCGCACTATAACATGGCGTAAGCACAAAAGCCGAAATGTGCTTACGCACAGAAAAATCCAGATGCAGGAATCTGTGCGTACTCCAACTTTCACGTTCTTCCGCTACATAAATCCCGATCAGCGTAAAAAGTAACTATCGTGTACGTGCTTTATGTAACATCCCAACTCCTCCCAGAATTACGCCTCTTTGAATATTCAAATCAATATAAATCACCCTTAAGCTCAGCCTTCTGTGAAAAGACAATGGGAAAAGCACGGGGAAAATATAAGAATTTCAGCGAATCCCAAGTGGAGGCAAACGAAAAACATACTATTTGTACAAATAAACCGTGGTATAATCAACAAAAGGAAGTTGATCGAGTGACATAGTGTGTTGGAGAAACTTGACAGCTCACGTTCACAAAATCACACAGTGCCGGAAATAAAAAAGAAGTCACATATCAAAGTCGCCGTGAAAAGCCGAGTTGTAGCCCACTGTCTGAGTGTCATATGAAAGCTTATTAGGGTACAGAGAAAAAAGGCACAATGTGGGGAAAAAGCACGAAATGTCAACTTCAATCTCAACATTTCCACTTTAATCACGTAGTTTATTTTGTCATTAAAGTAGAACATCATAAACTTCATCTTAAAATCGTTTAATTAACCAGTTTCTCAAATCACATCGTAATTAAAGTAGCATGTTAAATGCTTTGTTTTGTATTTGATCTTCTATGTGCTCTGTGTGTGTGAATCACTACTTGCTTCTTAAACCGGCTCTCTTCCTCCAACTGGACACAGAATCCATTACATTCGTGATATTACAGCTCTCTGAATAACTAAAATACTGAGATGTATACGTGATATCATTTTTATGATGATAGGAGTCAAAGCACGTTATTAAACATGTGTTTCACTTCGATGAAATAATTTATTGCAGCAGTACTCAGGGGCGGCTCTAGGCTTGTGGTGGCACTGGGCAGAGGAAGAATCGGTGGCTCCTTTGCCCCTCAATGTCAGTAAGGTAGCTTATGCACGGTGGATGGCCACGTCCGTTGCAGACACTGCATAGCCGCCTCGTGCTCATGACACAAGCATTTAACTTTTGCCGAAATTTGCAGCTCCATTTTTTGCTGTGTTATTTTCTCTTATGTTTTATATTCAATATATATTGGCGTAGCCGCCACTGTAGTCCTTGCTTTTCTTTCCCCACGTAACCGATCGCCACACAATCAGCTCTGTAATAGACGTTAAGCCATCTATAAGCTTAGTGCCGATTCTTCAAAACGTTTAAGGAACATTGAAATATCTTCGTAGTACATGTTTGATTATTCTGTCCTTCACGACACTCCCCGTGAAGATAGATAGATAGATAGATAGATAGATAGATAGATAGATAGATAGATAGATAGATAGATAGATAGATAAATATAGATTATTTAAATGAAGTTAAAGTTTTATCTGTATAATTCAATACACATATTTTGCTGCATTTCACCTTAAAAATGATATCGTCATCATATGTAAATACGCGCTTTATAAAGTGGCTCAGGTTGTGCAATATTATAACTGTAGTGCAAGTTTACAGTGGGGTGATTGTACTTATAAGTACTAACAGTTCTATAAGGTGCAATTGATTGAGTGCATTTAAAGTTCTTGGGATGAAACTGTTTCTGAACCGCGAGGTCCGTACAGGAAAGGCTTCAAAACGTTTTGCCGTGGCTGAGACAGCGTGTCCTTGAAGCTGTATACCGACAATTCTCTTTCCGATCAGCTGCTGTTGTGATTTACACTCAGATACAGTGATATAAATACTCCAAGTGGTGCAGTGAGAGTAATCTGGAAAAAGATGATCCGCTGTGGCAACTCCTAACAGGAGGAGCTGAAAGAAGAAGAAGAAGGAAAAGTGAGAGTAACAACGCTAAAGCAGTTATGGTATTTGGAATACTATGGCTGTTCCCTGGACCATTATATTGTTACAAGTTAATTACAATCAGATGCGTTACAATAATAAACAATATGCGGTTAGTTTCTGTGTATTTATAAAGCCGCGTCAGGAAAATAAGGTGTAACCACACAGGAACAGTAGCACTGCTTTGACGCTGGGTGCCACCAGTCTGCAAAACCGAGAACTTGTGTACGACAAGGTATGAGGTACTGTGGAAAAGTCTGTGGCTTTACGCCAAGTGAAGGTTTTATACATCGCGATTTGAACATGGAAAAGTTCTTAGGCAACATTTCTGTGCGTACGCACCGTTTATACATGAGGCCCCTGGTGTGTGGTGTGGGGGTGTACAATCTTTCCCTTAATGTCAACAAGACAAAAGAGTTGATTGTGGACATCAGAACAAAGTCTGAACATTCCCCACTGCATATCAGTCGCTCTCCTGTGAAGAGGGTCAGCAGCACAAAATTCTTGGGTGTGTACATCACTGAGGATCTCTCCTGAACTCTCAATACCACACACTAAGTCAAGAAAGCTCATTAGAGTTTGTTCTTCCTTGGAAGGCTGAAGCGAGAGACAATTCCTCTTTCCATACTCACCACCTTCTACCAGGGCACTATGGAGAGTGTCCTGACGAGCTGCATCACATTTTGGTTCAGACTCTGCAATGTGTGGTAAGGATGCCTGAGAGGGTTATCAGGCTCTCTCTCCACCCCCTCCATTAAGGACATTTTAAGGGCAGATTCAAGAAGAAAGCCATCTGCATATGAGAGACTTCTCACACCCCCTCATGATTTGTATAATCTCTTGGTTTAGAGACCTCACTCCATAAAATCATGAACATCAAGAATGTGCAATAGCTTATTTGCACAGGCAACAAGACTGCTAAACTCTCTGTAACATGCATATAGCAAACACATTTTTATACACGTAATTATTTTTAGCTGTAGTATTTAATTGACTGTTTTAAAAAAGTATTGGTTGGACTTTATGAATTTAGCACTGTCTTTGTTTATTCTTTTGTGGTTTTTCACTTTCCCTTCGTACACCTTTTCTGGTCTTCAGCAATGCAATTTCATCCCACTGTATTTTAGATATGTCTGGAATGACACATAAACCTGAAATATGATTTTTTTTTTTTTCCTAAGGTTCCCCTATCCTTTAAGGTGTACTCCAACTTGAAATGTCTAGGATATTTTGAAGCTTAATCACAACATGCTGCTTTGGAAAAACTTATGAATATTTCTTTTCCCGAGTTAGAGGTGTCCTTATGAAAATACGCCCAGCTTAATATCTACCTGTCATATGGCTGAGTGCCACATTTACACATTTTGAAAGGAGTTACTCATAGTGTGGCACTATCAATTGCACAGGAGAACTGAGTGGGTGCTGAAGGGGTCACTCAAGCTGCTGTGGTGTTGATGGGTTTTCTCCTGTGCATGCTGACATTTTAGTAACTTGTATGGCAAATTATTTTGCTGTCAGGAGCAGAATCAATACATACAGACAATCGGTCAAACACAAAAACACAAAACTGGCATTCAAAACACTTTGAGAATTTTCAAAAATCAAATTGCAAAACAAATTCAAAATCCAGAAAACCAAAAGTCAAAAAAACTCAATTGCATAATTTAATGAGCAATTCTCCTTATTATTATTCTAGTCTCTGATTTTTTTTAATTCTAGACCCTCCTTCGTGTAACCAAGGAAGGTAGTGCATGAAGTAAAAATCCAGTGAAAGGAAAGTTTAAAAGACAGAGTCCCAGACCATTCTTTATACCACCAACTGATTCTGGCATATGATGCTTGTTGTGATTGAACTCTGTTTTTGTTTCTATGTAATGTTTTAATTTTCCCATGGGGACAAATAAAATGTATCAATCTATTGGAATTTATGGTTCGGATGTTTTTTTAGGATGCTGAATCTTTAACTGATTTTATTTACTTAACTAGGGGGGTCAAGCCCCCCTGCTGCCTTTGGCACCCAACCCCAGTTGCGGCCAGAATATTAGTAAAATCTGTAAATGTACAAAAGTAAAATTGTTATTTATTGGAGTTAAAATCATGAAATTCTATAAATATGTAAAATAAAAATTAATTATGATTTAAAAGGTCATGAAATGAGAATAAAATATTTACTCTCTTACTGATTGGAGTATTCCCATTAAACTGAGGTCAACAATGCTCAATGAGTATTTATAACAGACTGAATAAATGATCCATTCGTTTTAATTGACTTTCTTATAGATAAAAAAACATTTTATAAAAAATGACTCATTTAAATAACAGGAAAAATCACTAAAGCGGTATGCAATGGGTCATCGTAATAAATCACCTAAATACAAATATTGATGTTAATGAATATATCATTTTTTTAATAGTTTGTTCCTGTGAAAGAAAGTTTACTTGATCAAAAATAAAAACCATGACTTTCTTGATATTAAAAACCATGACTTTCTTGATATTTTACTTTATAATTTAAAAACGGAATAAGAAACTGAACATCTAACAACATCACATTAAAGCTTGATAAATTCTGAAAAGAATGATACCAAACAAATATATGTAGATTTTAAAATAAGCCTGATTTAAAGCGTGACAAAAAATGTGACATAAAAACGTCACATAAAATCGTTGCACATTTAGGCTTAGGATTTTATATATATTGTGGCAGATGGCCGGGGCCCATGCCTGGTCGGGACGCCCCTTCACCACATCTGCCAGGCGGACAAGAGTGGGGAGCCCAGTATCTACCCCTGGACGCTAGATGGCAGCATCCCTGGGTTGCAGTGGTGCCTCGGACTCCCCCAGGGCTTCATGGGGATTGGAGTTCTGTGCAGCTCTGTGGGGTTCCGCAGGCGCCGCCAGGGGGTGCTGCACCAGGAATGACTGGCCCCTTTTGGGCACTGGTTTTGCCGCACCTGGAAGTGCAGCTGGAGGCCAGCAATCAACCACCTGGAGCACTTCCAGGTACCTGATAAAAGGGAGCTAGAAAACACCACTCGTTGGCCAGTTGGAAGGAGGACAAAGCTGTGGAGGAGTGGTGGTGAAAGAGTGGAGTGTGGTGACTGAGGGATTTGTGCTTGGGACGGTGTATTACCTGTGGGTCACAGGGAAGACGTGTGCCCACAGGCAAAGAAAAAATAAAAGTCTGTTTTTTTATACGTGCCTCCAGTGTCAAGTCTGTGCCGGGTCGGGCGCAATATAGCGCCTTTTTTACAATATGAACAAACAAACAAATAAATAAATATACACACATCTAGGTCTAAACACACACCAGAATGACTATAAAGCAAGAAAATTAAATTGAAAGAAAAGTTCTGACTTGGCTGTCACTATCACAGTGAGGCATTATGCAGGTGTATTGCTGTTGGTATAAAGGAGGGCAGATTTTCTTGATACACTTCTGCTAAATAATTTGTTAGCTGAAAGTTCTCAGTGTTAGTGTGTCAGAGAGAGGATGTGCTACATTGTTCATAATGGCACTTAGTTTTGTTTTCACTTTCTGCTTCGCCATGACATCTAGGGGATCCTAAGTGTGTCCCATAACTGAGCCTGTCCTTTTTATTAGACAGTTGATTCGGCAGGCCTCTCTTGAAGTGATGTTACCAGTCCAGCACACCACAGCCTTTCTGCAAAAATGTTTTCCCTTTGTCATTATAAGTTATCAAGTGTAGATTAATAGACAAAAAATGTCAAAATGTATCCATTTCAAATTAAATCTGTAACACAAAAAAGTGTGCATAATGTGACTGGGTGTTAACCCATGGAACCTTTGAAATGAATCTGCCTCAAATAAGGCTTTGCTCACAAATGATAGCCACAACCCACACATTGTACTAATTAACTTTCACAAAACAATTCATTAAACTATATATTTACAGCTACCACAGAAGAGCCACAGCTGCTGGTGTCTAATCCTTTCAACTTCAACTGTTACTTTTGATCACAAGTGTTCAAAGATGTCTTTGTATTTTCTCTGTCTGCCTTTCTCCATGTGTTGCCTTTGTGAAAAGTGGGACTGACAAGGCAAGGTTCACTTAGTAAATCATCACGCCATGGTTAATGTCTTCCCTGAAGCAGTGCTTTTATATTTTAGTGAAAAAGAACTCATCCAATCAATAGTGCTTTGAGCATTTTTGTAGGCAGACAGATTTAGACATTGCCCTGTAGCTCAAAAATGGACACGGTGGTCAGCCTGGAACTGATAAACCACTGATAAAGATTTCTGAGGTACAGGCCACAAGAAGGGTGATTGGTTGGCAGAGAATATGGGAGAAAATATATAATATAAATGTGTAACTTCATTTAAATATCATTGAAGTTATGTCTTCCTTTTGCTGATAAATATCATCCATCCATCCACTTACTGAGATCTGCCTCTAGGGTACCTTAAAGACAACTCTGGGAGCAAACTGAGAATGAGCTCTGGATGGAGCTCCAGCCCATGGTAAGACACACTCAAAGCACATCCACCAAGGCCTGATTTAATGTCGCCATTTCACGCTTTTTTGGGATATAGGAAGAACACCAATAAAGAAACAAGGAGAACATGGAAATTCCCCATAGGCACTGACTGGACTAGGATATGAACCCTGGACTCTGAAGCCGTGTGCAGAAAACTGGTGGCTGCAGTGGCTCAAGACCCTGTCCCTTTCCGTACATTGGACCAAGTGCCCTTTTCTTCATTAGACACTTCATCCACACTTTAAGTACTGCAACCAAATTATAATCTTCATTAATCAAAAACGCCTTCACACATGTCATTTTTAATTATTTCTTGAAGGAAACTACCAATAGTTGATACTAAATGTGCCTGACTGGCCATTATAATATGTTATTCATTGATCTGCTTTCTTTTTTGCTGTTTGAAACCCTAGGCGCTAGTGGATTCATAGCTGCTGAAATTGGCTGAGTAAGGTTCACATGTTGCTGCTGATTGTAAGACTACAGACATTGAAATTTAAAATAAATAATCCAGTTTTGTGCAGCCTAGCAGTTTAGATGGATCCATCAGAGTGGTAGTTATGGCGCTTTTCCACTGCATAGTACGGCACGACACGGTTCAGTTCAGCTCACTTTTGGGGGGTTTTCCACTGGGAACAGTACCTGGTCCTTTTTTTAGTACCACCTCAGCAAGAGGTTCCAAGCACACCAAACCGTTACCAAAACGTGACATGTAAACTCTGCTGGTCACTGATTGGCCGGAGAAAATCGTCATTACTGCATCACTGGCTATTCTTTTCTTTAAAGGTACAGACACGCGGAAGTTTGTGTCCCGTCTCTCCATCGCTTGACGCAGTTTTTTGCATAAGTGGATGAATGTTTCTTCAGAGATTCGAAAGTTCTCCAGCCAATGAGTGTTTGTAAAACCGGGAACAATCACATTCCACCACTCTGAAGCACGGTTAAATGTCCAAACAGATGGTCTGTTTGCGACTTTTTGCAAAATGTGGAAGATCTGTAATATACAGAATCAGCATTTTAATGTTACACTGGCAGTTAAGTTCATTTTATGCTTTGCAACATTGATAAAAGTTAGCTAGTGATGTGCTTTTTTTAGATGCTTACCCTAAATTGTTGTTGTGGTCTGCGTGTTGTTGTAAAAGTTCCACGGTGTCACGGCAGTAGAGGCGGCGCAACTATAACGACACGTGAATAATCCCGCCCACTCTAAAGCGGTACTAAACTGCAGTCGAAACGCAAACCGAGCCGAACTGAGCTGAACCAAGGTGAGCTGTACTGAACCGTGCTGTGCCGTACTATGCAGTGGAAAAGCGCCTTTAGTTGGCTACAGCAGGGAGGGAAATGTAAACACTGTGGACTGAAGTTAAGTGAAATACTATTCTTTCAGTTTTAAAGAGAGGGTAGTGGAAAATAAAACAGGAAAGTAGACCTAACTTGAATAAAATTCCCTTTATCTGTGGTATAGCAAAATATCAACTGGCTTACTGGTACTAATGCTGTGACAACCCATGACCAGACATGACTGCTGATGAAGCCAAGATGTGGCAGCAGCATTGTGTGGCCACGGGCTGATTTTGCAGTCTTTTGTCTTGTTAAGATGCTAGTGAAATATATATGTGCAGTAAAGGGGAGAGAGCACTGCGATAATCTGACATAATCAGCAGTCATGGACAAATATTTTTGATAAGGTCATGAACATTATAATCCCACTGAGGATACATCTGCATTTTCAGAGAAATAAAAATGCATAAATAAAAAGTAGCTACTAATTTTTGTCTTAAGAATTAAAATGTAACAAATCCTGTTCCTTCACCCCTGTGCATTTCACTTGAGCTGACCATTGTGCCCCCCATCATTTAATATGCATAATACAGTACAGAGTAATGGAGATTGTGGACGAGAGGTGAAAAAGAGAGTGCTGGCAGGGTGGAATGGGTGGAGAAGAGTGGTAGGAGTAATCTGTGACAGACGGATATTGGCAAGAGTGAAAGGGAAGATCTATAGGATGGTGGTGAGACCAGCTATGTTATATGGGTTGGAGACGGTGGCACTGACCAGAAAGCAGGAGACAGAGCAGGAGGTAGTGGAATTAAAGATGCTAACTTTTGCACTGGGTGTGATGAGGATGGATAGGATTAGAAATGAGTACATTAGAGGGACAGCTCAAGTTGGACGGTTAGGAGACAAAGTCAGAGGGGCGAGATTGCGTTGGTTTGGACATGTGCAGAGGAGAGATACTGAGTATATTGGGAGAAGGATGCTAAGGATAGAACTGCCAGGGAAGAGGTAAAGAAGAAGGCCTAAAAGAAGGTTTATTAATGTGGTGAGAGAGGACATGCAGGTGATGGGTGTAACAGAACAAGATGCAGAGGACAGAAAGATATGGAACAAGATGATTTGCTGTGGCAACCCCTAACAGGAGCAGCCGAAAGAAGAAAAATAAGAAATATAAATGTAACTGTACTTTACTTTAACTGTGTTTAAAAACCTTGAATATGTTTTAGAAGCCAAAATGGCAACAATGCACACGGAGTCTCAGAAATACTTAATACTGTCATGCTTACTAGTCAGTGGATCATCCTCCGGGCTCTTCTGAGGTACGTATAACCACCCCAGGTCAAGTTGGACCACTGGCATAAACCTTATCCTCTTCTGTTCTCTCCACAGTGCTGAGAAAACGCCCAGTAAGAGCTTTTGACATCATCCTTTCCAGTTCCCCAGCTATATACCCCATGGAAGGGGGCATCACTCAATACAACAGCACACTAGAGGATGGGGCTCCTAGCTACTGAGACTAAAGCAGGCTTTGTAAGCTGTGAGAGATTCCTTAAGTGAATGAGACTATTTTTTGTTCATTTTGGCTGTATAGTGCACATATATTGTTTATAACTTTAAATTGATTAAACAGGGAAGACTAGGTTGATGCCCCAACATCTCTACTTGTCGACCTGCAATACTTCCACCTTAAGTATCTTTCTTTTTTTTTTGGTTTTTAACTTTCTTCTTTCTAATTTTGTTTGCGGTGCTTAGTGAAGATATTGCATGGTGAATCCAGGTGACCATCCTAAAATCATTTAAATGAATTTTTCCCCAAATCAGGTAACACTCAATGCCCCAAAATGAAAACAGGATTTTAGAAATTTTTGCAAAATTTATTAGAAATATGTAACTGAAATAACACATTGATGCGTGTGTTCCGACCCTTTGCTCAGTCCTTTGTTGAAGCACCTTTGGCAGTGATTATGGCCTGGAGACTAATTGAGTCTGATGCAATAAAGTTACGCACACTAGGAATTAGGGATTTTCTGCCATTCTTCTCTGCAGGTCCTCTCAAGTTCTGTCAGGATGGATGAAAACTGTTGGTGAACAGTATTTTGGCCTCTCCAGAGTCTGGGCTCAAGTCTGAACTATGGTTGGGTACCTGAAGGACATTCCTAGAGTTGGCCTTAAGCCACCACTGTATGGTCTTTGCTTTGTAATTAGGGTTGTTGTTTTGTTTTTAAGGTGAAACTTTGCCCCAGTCTGAGGTGCACTAAGGATAAAACTGTACTTTGCTCCATTCACCTTTTCCTCAGGGTTAGCTACTCTCCCAGTCCCTTCCATCGAAAAACCACCCACAGTACAATGTTGCCAACACCATGCTTAACTGTTGGAATGCTATTCCACAGGTGATGAGCACTGCCTTGCTTCCTCTGGATATGGTGCTAATTTTAGCTTCATCAGACTGGAGGATCTTGTTTCTCACAGTCCAAGAGTGCTTTCGGTGCCAATTAGGCTTCCATGTAGCTTTTTCTGAGGAGAGGCGTCTGTCTGGCCACTCTATCTAAAGCCCAGATCAGTGGAATGTTGCATTGATGGCTGCCCTTGTGGAAGTTTCTTCCATCTCCTCACAATCTCTCTTGAGCTCAGCTAGAGTGGCCATCTAATTCTTGGTCACCTTTCTTATCATAATGCACATATTATTGCTCAGTGTGGCAAAATGGCTAGCTCTAAGAAGAGTCCTGGTTGTTCCAGCCTTCTTCTCTCTAAGGATTATTATGGCATTGTGCTCTTGGAAACCTTTAAAGCTGCAAAATTTTTTTGTAGCCTTTCCCATATCTGTGCCATAACACAACCCTGTCTCTAAGCCTTTCAGGCAGTTTCTTTGAACCAGTTGTTGGGTTTTTGCTCAACTGTGGAGCTTCTATAGACAGAAGTGTGTTTATCCTAATCTGGTCCAATCGACTGAATTGGCCACATGTGGACTAAAAACAAGGTATAAACATCTCAACAATTATCAAATATATGGGATGCACCTGAGACAAATTTAAAGTGTCATAGCAAAGGCTCTAATTACTAAAATCTTGTTTTTGCTTTGTCATTCTGGGGTATTGAATGTTTTAAAATATCTAAACAATTTTAGCACATTTAGTATGGTAAGAAGAAATTAGGGAAGGAATATTGAGAGAGTCTGGAGAAGGGCTATCAACAGGTAGGAAGGAACATGAGGAAGTGTGGCTGAGAGAGGAAGACAATGAGGCAAAGATGGAAGAGACTCTTCATGGAAGCTAAGTGCTATCAAAGGGATAGCAGCAGGAGAACACGTATAAGAAATTAGACACTGATATATTTGTTAAAAAAGTGAGTATTATCAATTATTAATTAAACCAGGATAGCTTGAAAATGAATAGGAGAAACAAATTAATTGCAAAAGAAAGACTTTCAGTAATGAAAAATGCCTCCGGCAACTTCCTCTTAAATTTTGTGTATTAATTACTTGAATGAGAAAAATGTAAGAAATAAAAATGAAACCAGGTAACTGTGTTGAAAGCCTGCTTAGGCACAAAAAGAAAAATGATTAAAAAATTTGTATTCACAGTAAATACATAGAAATAATGATCTTCCTTAAGATATGATGTCTAGATGGTAACAATGGATTTTTTAGTATTATGGTTTCAACTTTTTATGACAAGATGTCAGACATCTCTTTGCTTTTTCAATCAATCTAATATCATGGTGGGCTCAAAAGTGTGTACAATCTTAACCCTGCAGTCCTATGAATCAGTGCTCTTTCTCTTCAAATCTCTTTTCTGTTCTGCACAAGCTGGTGGTCCCAGCTATAACTACACTTCAAGGCTCTGGTTCACAAGTCTCTTCTTTCTGGGGCTGACCAAACCCTTAAATTTATATCCTGTCTTGCTTCTGGACTGATGATGTCTATTCTGCAGAAAACAGACATGAAAAGCATACATTTTCTATGTATAACATATGTTCTGCCAAATGATTCTATTTAATTAAACATGTGCTTTTGAAAAGTATAAAGTGAAAACCCAAATGGAAACTCAAAAAACTGCAAAACTGATGCACAAGGCTTCTCAGAAATCACATCTCAATTCCTGAAGCAGTTCTCAAAGGGGATAGGAGGTCTTTGATGGGCTGAGAAGCTTATTACATTGATTTGTATGGACAAAAGTGGAGTCTTATTTAGACTGCAATTTACTGCAGTTGTCAATTTTGAGAGGAAAAACTACTTGAAAATGTCATTCTTTATATGTCTGGGCACTGATTTGCTTTGAAATAAACCTTGTGAGCAACTTCACAAAGTATAGTGTTTACAAAATTATTTTGTTGATTATCTCAGCAACAGAGTCTTAAATTCACTCACCCCTATCTTATCAGGCATTCTTTATTTGTTTAAGTAATACTAATCCCATAATGCTCTTATTTGGACAAACATTTTAAAGGATCTCAGTGAAAATTAGATTCTGAACACCTTGGGAAAAATTACTAGTCTATAATTTTCAACTTAACTCTTTTGCTCATGCTTTTGATTGCAAGAAATATTTGTTCTGGAGGAATTAAAACATTTGGCTTTCAGAGCCTTTTTGGCCATCTTTTACCTCAGGAAGACCAGTGAAGCAACATCAGATGAGCAAAGTGCCCTTTCGACTAGCTCACTGCCATGTTTCAACATTGACTTTTCAAGCAGGAAGGATTATCTCATTTAGCAAGGTCGAGTCCACCATGGAAATGCACAATTCTGATTAAGTCACACTGTTTTATTTAACGCCAGAATCCCTGAAGCCTACGAAAAATACCAGGCCAAACTTCTTCACACTTCTTCATCTGCATCTTTTGTTTTGCAAACGTGTCTATCAGCACAAGCAGGAAGCAGCCTACTATCCCACCACCCCCCACAGCTGGAGCTGAGTTCATCGCAAAATACTCAGAGCTCAAGTCTCTTTATCTGGGCGTGAGGTGTCTGGAGTTGTATTGTGTAAATAATATATATTGTTATTTATGAATACACTAGCAAAATACCCGCGCTTCACAGCGGAGAAGTAGAGTGTTAAAGAAGTTATGAAAAAGAAAATGAAACATTTTAAAAATAACATAACCTGATTGTCAATGTAATTGTTTTGTCACTGTTATGAGTGTTGCTGTCATCAAGGATTTGATTTTCATTATTTCTTTCAATCAGGTTCGTATTTGGAGGACATGTTGTTTTGAAGTTACATTCCGTGTTTGTCAACCGTTGTAAAGATCGCTACTCGTGAATGTAAGATGTTTAACAGGCATTCCCGGTATTAACTTGTGCTAAATGTACCATGGTGTGACGTAAGGGGAGCTGACTGTAAAAAGGCAAGGAGGCGCGTGTTTTGAACGAAAAGGGAGAAGGCAGCAAAGGAGCGGAAAAGTGAGAAGGAAAACTGTTTAAATAAAGAGCTAGGAAGGTGAATGGAAAGAAGCAGCCAGCGGTAAAGTAAGGAAGACTTCGTAATAAGGACGTTTGGGTGAACGTAGATGGTGTAACAATAAGATTGTTAAGCCTTATGATAATATTCCCGCACGGAGGGTTTAGAGAGACGCACTGGGAGAAGTATAATCTGAACCTCTCTACAGTTTTGTTTATTTTCGGGTTGTAATGTTCAGCAAATTTACGTATCATCTGGTCCAGTGGCGGACCGTGCATTTCACACCTAGGCTTTCAGTAGTGCTCTGTCTGAATCAACCCGCCCCTCAAAAACTAATTTATGGTTATAAAAACCATTGTAATATGCAGAAATACAGTATAAAGAGCTGCTGCATCGCAGATAGATAACTCCTGTAGCCACAATAAATGCCTTTATTGAACAGAAAAACCAGGGGTGAACAAGTTCCTTTCTTCTGCAGCTACAGCCGCGACACACATAAAAAACATCAATAATAACTCATAAACTTGCAATATTATTTAGGAAAATCGCAACATTTTACTCACCAAAATTCAGATTAGTTGTAAACAAAATCCATCCTCCTTTCTTTCCTCAAAAACAGTTCAATTACTCTGTCGTACAGATTATCCGTGAGCTTCAGTTCCATCAAAAAGTCCCTTTCTATCTCCATCGACGCTAATGCTGAAAGTCGAACCTGCCCTATCGTATTTCTGGCATAAGTTTTAATTCGCTTTAGGGCTGAAAATGTCCACTCGACAGAAGCAGTGGACACAGGAATGCTCACCGCCAAATATACCAATGTGTACAGCTGCCCCATGCTCTCATTCAGATTTTTCTAATGAAGGAAGTCAAGGAGATCAGTGGGAGATTTTCCTGCAAAATCATCTATGGCATACATTACAGTCAGTTCTGTTTTTAGCCGAGACAGATCAAAAACCACTCTGTGGCTCTTGTGTTAAACTGGAGAAGACTGCATGCGGGAAATTTTTCTTGCATTCCCGAAACTTCTGGGGGTCGAGGAGAGTGACAAACATCAATTATTCGTGGTCTTGAAATCTGGTCTGTGTCTGGCAAATAATATTGTCCAGAATCCTGCCATGGAGTTGGCGGTAGTGCACACGAGGATCTTGCGCTCGGAGCGCCTGCGGTGCGTTCAGTGGCCTTGTAGAGTTCCTCATATCGGCTTCTATCCAATCAATGGGTCTGAATACTGTGATGTTGCCGTACGCCTGCTAGAGGGCCCTACTGACACCAACTCAAAATCTGATTGGATGAAGCAACAGTTTAATTGACATTTATTCTGTGTTAGAGGGCCTGCAGAACGGATTGTGAAGGCCTCTCTGCCTGGCAACAAATGATGGCTGAAATGTGATTGGTTAAATGCTTAAATACGAAAATACATGTCTGGAAGCAGCACAACCATCGGAAAAGCTATGAAAGGAAGCGAACAGACTATTTGGAATTATTTAATAAGTATTCATGGACAAAATATAATTAACATCAGTTTGTGATTCAGAAATTTTTTTAGGCCAGCAGAGAAGGCCTTGCAGGCCCTGACGACCCACCACTCCAGCTCATGGTTAACTCATCAGGTCTTACATCACCGGTCAGCGCCTGACACAATTCTCTGCCGCTCTCTCCAATAAGATAACGGAATAATCTGACCTTGGTGTTTTCCTCTGCCTCTGGCATTGCAAGTTCTGTGTATAATGTGAACTCGTCCTTCCATGTTCTCCATGACTTTGCATGGTCTTTAGCATCGAGGCTTTATACCCTGTGTCTTCTCATTAAACTTGTATCTCGCGAATATCTCGTGCGATCTTGCGATGTCCATGGCTTTATTTAATTTTAGCTCAGACCTGGCACTTAAAAGTTTCTCTCGCACTTTCGCTGATGGAGGGTTTCCGCAGTAGCTGCACTTATGAATATGCTAAGCATAGTCCTTCAGCCGCGAATATTTACCTTATATGGGCACTCAATTACGTGGGAGGCGTGATGATGCAAGACGCAACTCCACTTCACTGCGACTGAGCTGCAGGCTATGGCCGTATACAGTATATGGACGAAAGTAGGTTCCAGTTATGATCGTTACGCGTAGAATTTCGAAATGAAACCTGCCTAGCTTTTGTAAGTAAGCTGTAAGGAATGAGCCTGCCAAATTTCAGCCTTCCACCTACACGGGAAGTTGGAGAATTAGAGATGAGTGAGTCAGCGAGTGAGTGAGTGAGTCAGTCAGTCAGTCAGTGAGGGCTGTGCCCTTTATTAGTATAGATTTCATTCATGTCTTTTCCATGTCTACAATGATCTGTGTAAGTGTAGGATGACAGGAACTGCCGAACACATAGCTAAAACAGAAACATTTTCAATGTTATACCAATAATGATGTGAAGTGTATAATGTGTGAGGACTTTAGTCCAAATATCAAATAAACATGTGCGCTTTTATTCAATAATATAACCAAAGAAAAAATCATTTGATTTTCATGTTACTGTCAATGAGTTAAAAGCCCAAGCTCAAATGTCAATTGACAGGAAGTTGATATGTGTTCTTCAATGGTGGAAAGGTAAGAACAGATATCTTATAACCCAAAGGTTCTGGGTTGGAGGCTGGCAGTCCACATTTTGAGTAGTGAGCTGCTATTATTAGTATAATATAATAAAAACATACATTTGATTAGAGTCTTTAACACCCAGTGTAAATTTTGGCTACTAGTAAAAGTTAGCGCTTTTTTTTTAATATTATTCAGTTTTATTCTGTCAGTGACGTTCACGTGGTACAACGAACTTCCCTCTCCCCCTCTCAGGTTGATGACACTTATCTCCATTCTTTTCACAAGAGCAGCGATGACTACAGTTGGTGCTGTGTTTGATGCCTGCTCAGAACTATTTGTTGTACTGGTAAGCAAAGATACAATGTCCTGTGATCGCTATCAAACTACCATGTGGCATTTGTGCTTTGACAAACAACAGATCTGCTGCGATCTCAGACATCTGGCACCTTTTTGTTGAGAACTGTGTTTTGAGTTACAACTCAGGGCAAAGACTTTCTGAGTCTATGGTCATAAAATTTACGGAGCCATTTCTGGACAAAGGCAGAACCGTAACAACAGACATCTTCTTCACAGTATTTTTGCCAGCTAATAGACTTCCCTGCACTACAACACAACTCTCCTTGGCACATTGGTAAAATGGGATTTCCACTGGCAGCTAAAGTCACTTCAGTACGCAAGCATTTTGCCACACTAGTGTTTAGATCTGACAGTGTCATACTGATGGTGTACACGCCCAAAAAGCAAAAGCATTTGATTTTAGTCTATAACAGCCGGTGTAAAGTTTTGCTACTTGTAAAAGATATCACTGAAAGCATATAAGCAGACACACAAACACCGGTGAATCATGTATTCTTGGTATCTTGTTGTCACTTGGATTTTTGTTACTAAGTTTTATTCTTAAATAAAAGCACACTTGTTTCATTATACCTTTGCGAAAGTGTTTATTTTATATTCCAGTAACCACTTGAATGAGAGTGATTCTGTCTCTGCCTCTCTCGCGCACGCACAAACACACACATTCATACATGAAAACATCACTATTTGAAAACACTATGTAATTTGAACATGAGTTGCCTGTACTCTGCGTTATGGTGCATGATACTGAAAATGCAGTACAGGCAAGATCGAAAAAAAATAAACATACTCAAATGCCAACACAGCAAAATACAATTGACACAGCTGTCAAGGGCTGTTTAAACATAGCCGAGGCAACCACAGGTTCACAGCACCCTGCAGGTTTGTAGCCATAAAGGCAAGGCAAGCTCACCACCTCCTTACACAATGCATCTGTCCCCAGTGGGTGATGCAAGGAACACTATAACAGGCACTGACCTGGCCCCAGCCCTGCCCATTTACTGTGTCGGTGTGTAGTAGAGTGGTAGCTCCCGCTTCAATAAATAACTTATTGTTTCACATTTTTATAACAGCAATTCACGTGTGTCTGTATATATATATATATATATATATATATATATATATATATATATATATATATATATATATATATATATATTGTGGCCCCGGCGGGCTGGAGCCCGCCGGACGCAGGAGGACGTGAGGAGGGCTTGTGCCTCCTCCAGACCCGCGAGGGGGCGTCCGTCCTGGTTCTATTGGGAGCCACGGGTCGAGGGCATGGAAGCCCTACCCTGTAGGGGCCCGTGGTTACCGCCAGGCGGCGCCCGATGCCGTTCATCCCGTGTGGCCCTCGGCCGGGTGGAGCCCGGCGGGGCGCTTAGAGGACCGGAGGAGGGCGTGCCTCCTCCAGACCGAGTGGGGCGTCCGTCCTGGTTAGACAGGGGCCTCGGGTACAGGGCTTTGAAGCCCAGCCCTGTAGGGACCCGTGGCCACCGCCAGGCGGCGCCCGGTGCCTAATTATCCCGGAGCCCGCACTTCCGCCACACCAGGAAGTGCGGGAAGACTTTGTGTGGCACCCGGAGAGCTGCCAGGAAGACAGCCGACACTTCCGCCACGCTTGGGCGTGGCTAACGACGGAACACCCGGGGCTCATCCGGGAGCCGTATTTAAGGGCCGCCTCCCTCCAGTCAGGTGTGGAAGGCGGGAGGAAGCAGACGGAACTGGAGAGAGAGGACGGGAGGCGGCCAGGAAGGCACAAAGACTGTGGGCCCTGGACTTTGGGAATCAGTGCAAGAAGGCACTGGGGTGCACGTGAGCAAACCTTGTAAATAGTGAATATAAATAAATGGTGTGTGGTGAAACAATGATGTCCGTCTGTCTGTGCCGGGGCCAGGTTTCACAATATATATATATATATATATATATATATATATATTGTGAGCTGGAGGGCTGATCGCACCCCAAATAGAGACAGACGCCCCTGGGAAAACCACAAACCCTGAAACACTGACTACCCTCACATTGCTCCTTATCCTTGCACTATAACACGTAATACAAGCCTCGCGCGGTACTCCACCGACTTATAAGCCTTGCACAGCGCCTATCAGTTTTGGAATTGATTGTTTGCTTTTATCTCTCTCTCTGCTCCTAGCGGAACTGTCATCTCTGACTTGTCATGGAGCAAGTTTAACCTCATGCGTTTGCAGTGTTTGAATAAAAATCCTTCTTGTTTCTACGACCTCCTGTGTCTCTGTGCAAATCTGTGACCCAAGCGTGACAAGTGGTACCAGGAGTAGTTGCACAGATGGATGGGGAATTTATTGAACAACTGGTGGTACCTGAAGCACATAGGGAAACTGTTTTGCATCTGGCACATTCACACATCTTGGGGGGGCACCTCGGTGCCGACAAAACTAGAGACCGGTTATCAAAACGATTTTATTGGCTTAATATGGGAAAAGATGTTGAACGGTTTTGTACTTCATGTCCAGACTGCCAGATCGTCTCTGCTTATAAGCCTCCTATCGTATTGTATAGTCGTATTAGTCCCAATGCAAGACGGTTCGGTTCTGTATCGATTTCAGACGCTTGAATAAGGTCTCTAAATTCGATGCTTATCCCATGCCCCGTGTCGATGAACTGTTGGAAAAACTGGGTCAGGCAAGTCATATCTCCACGCTAGATCTCACGAAAGGCTATTGGTAGGTGCCTTTAGAGGCTAGCAGTTGTGAGAAAATGGCATTTGTGACTCCTGACGGACTCTATCAATTTACAAGACTCCCGTTTGGTCTTCACGGGGCACCTCTAACTTTTCAGCGTATGATGGATCAGATCCTGCGTCCTCATTATGAATATTCCGGGGCATACCTTGACGATGTTGTGATTTTTAGCAATGATTGGAAAACACACTTAGAGCGGCTCCAAGCCGTTCTTGAAAGCTTGAGACAGGCTGGCCTTATTGCTAACCCTAAGAAATGTAAACTGGGCATGTCCGAGACTCATTACTTAGGCTATTCTATGGGCAAGGGTTTACTTAGGCCACAGTTAAGGAAAATAAAAGAAATGCTTGTTTACCCGAGACCTGAGACACAGAAACAAGTACGCGCTTTTCTGGGGCTTGCTGGTTACTACAAAAGATTCATTCCAAATTTTGCACATAGAGCTGCTCCTCTTACAGAACTTACTAGAGGCAGAAAAAACCGACCTATCTTGTGGACAGAAAATTGCGAACGTTCTTTCAGCGATTTAAAAAAAGCATTGTCTTCTTACCCGGTTCTAAGGAACCCGGATTTCACAAAAGATTTTATCTTGCAAACAGACGCGAGTGCATTTGGTGTGGGCGCAGTCCTGTCACAAATTTTTGATGGAGAAGAACATCCAATCACATATTTGAGTAGGAAATTACTTCCTAGGGAACGTGATTATTCTACAATTGAGAAAGAATGCTTAGCAATTAGGTGGGCTGTGGTAGCGCGCTATTACTTGTGGGGACGGAACTTCACTTTGGTAACTGATCATGCTCCACTTCAGTGGTTGTACCGACAGAAAGATACAAACTCTCGTCTAATGAGATGGTTTCTGGGTTTACAACCTTAACATTGACTTTTCAAGCAGGAAGGATTATCTCATTTAGCAAGGTCGAGTCCACCATGGAAATGCACAATTCTGATTAAGTCACACTGTTTTATTTAACGCCAGAATCCCTGAAGCCTACGAAAAATACCAGGCCAAACTTCTTCACACTTCTTCATCTGCATCTTTTGTTTTGCAAACGTGTCTATCAGCACAAGCAGGAAGCAGCCTACTATCCCACCACCCCCCACAGCTGGAGCTGAGTTCATCGCAAAATACTCAGAGCTCAAGTCTCTTTATCTGGGCGTGAGGTGTCTGGAGTTGTATTGTGTAAATAATATATATTGTTATTTATGAATACACTAGCAAAATACCCGCGCTTCACAGCGGAGAAGTAGAGTGTTAAAGAAGTTATGAAAAAGAAAATGAAACATTTTAAAAATAACATAACCTGATTGTCAATGTAATTGTTTTGTCACTGTTATGAGTGTTGCTGTCATCAAGGATTTGATTTTCATTATTTCTTTCAATCAGGTTCGTATTTGGAGGACATGTTGTTTTGAAGTTACATTCCGTGTTTGTCAACCGTTGTAAAGATCGCTACTCGTGAATGTAAGATGTTTAACAGGCATTCCCGGTATTAACTTGTGCTAAATGTACCATGGTGTGACGTAAGGGGAGCTGACTGTAAAAAGGCAAGGAGGCGCGTGTTTTGAACGAAAAGGGAGAAGGCAGCAAAGGAGCGGAAAAGTGAGAAGGAAAACTGTTTAAATAAAGAGCTAGGAAGGTGAATGGAAAGAAGCAGCCAGCGGTAAAGTAAGGAAGACTTCGTAATAAGGACGTTTGGGTGAACGTAGATGGTGTAACAATAAGATTGTTAAGCCTTATGATAATATTCCCGCACGGAGGGTTTAGAGAGACGCACTGGGAGAAGTATAATCTGAACCTCTCTACAGTTTTGTTTATTTTCGGGTTGTAATGTTCAGCAAATTTACGTATCATCTGGTCCAGTGGCGGACCGTGCATTTCACACCTAGGCTTTCAGTAGTGCTCTGTCTGAATCAACCCGCCCCTCAAAAACTAATTTATGGTTATAAAAACCATTGTAATATGCAGAAATACAGTATAAAGAGCCGCTGCATCGCAGATAGATAACTCCTGTAGCCACAATAAATGCCTTTATTGAACAGAAAAACCAGGGGTGAACAAGTTCCTTTCTTCTGCAGCTACAGCCGCGACACACATAAAAAACATCAATAATAACTCATAAACTTGCAATATTATTTAGGAAAATCGCAACATTTTACTCACCAAAATTCAGATTAGTTGTAAACAAAATCCATCCTCCTTTCTTTCCTCAAAAACAGTTCAATTACTCTGTCGTACAGATTATCCGTGAGCTTCAGTTCCATCAAAAAGTCCCTTTCTATCTCCATCGACGCTAATGCTGAAAGTCGAACCTGCCCTATCGTATTTCTGGCATAAGTTTTAATTCGCTTTAGGGCTGAAAATGTCCACTCGACAGAAGCAGTGGACACAGGAATGCTCACCGCCAAATATACCAATGTGTACAGCTGCCCCATGCTCTCATTCAGATTTTTCTAATGAAGGAAGTCAAGGAGATCAGTGGGAGATTTTCCTGCAAAATCATCTATGGCATACATTACAGTCAGTTCTGTTTTTAGCCGAGACAGATCAAAAACCACTCTGTGGCTCTTGTGTTAAACTGGAGAAGACTGCATGCGGGAAATTTTTCTTGCATTCCCGAAACTTCTGGGGGTCGAGGAGAGTGACAAACATCAATTATTCGTGGTCTTGAAATCTGGTCTGTGTCTGGCAAATAATATTGTCCAGAATCCTGCCATGGAGTTGGCGGTAGTGCACACGAGGATCTTGCGCTCGGAGCGCCTGCGGTGCGTTCAGTGGCCTTGTAGAGTTCCTCATATCGGCTTCTATCCAATCAATGGGTCTGAATACTGTGATGTTGCCGTACGCCTGCTAGAGGGCCCTACTGACACCAACTCAAAATCTGATTGGATGAAGCAACAGTTTAATTGACATTTATTCTGTGTTAGAGGGCCTGCAGAACGGATTGTGAAGGCCTCTCTGCCTGGCAACAAATGATGGCTGAAATGTGATTGGTTAAATGCTTAAATACGAAAATACATGTCTGGAAGCAGCACAACCATCGGAAAAGCTATGAAAGGAAGCGAACAGACTATTTGGAATTATTTAATAAGTATTCATGGACAAAATATAATTAACATCAGTTTGTGATTCAGAAATTTTTTTAGGCCAGCAGAGAAGGCCTTGCAGGCCCTGACGACCCACCACTCCAGCTCATGGTTAACTCATCAGGTCTTACATCACCGGTCAGCGCCTGACACAATTCTCTGCCGCTCTCTCCAATAAGATAACGGAATAATCTGACCTTGGTGTTTTCCTCTGCCTCTGGCATTGCAAGTTCTGTGTATAATGTGAACTCGTCCTTCCATGTTCTCCATGACTTTGCATGGTCTTTAGCATCGAGGCTTTATACCCTGTGTCTTCTCATTAAACTTGTATCTCGCGAATATCTCGTGCGATCTTGCGATGTCCATGGCTTTATTTAATTTTAGCTCAGACCTGGCACTTAAAAGTTTCTCTCGCACTTTCGCTGATGGAGGGTTTCGCAGTAGCTGCACTTATGAATATGCTAAGCATAGTCCTTCAGCCGCGAATATTTACCTTATATGGGCACTCAATTACGTGGGAGGCGTGATGATGCAAGACGCAACTCCACTTCACTGCGACTGAGCTGCAGGCTATGGCCGTATACAGTATATGGACGAAAGTAGGTTCCAGTTATGATCGTTACGCGTAGAATTTCGAAATGAAACCTGCCTAGCTTTTGTAAGTAAGCTGTAAGGAATGAGCCTGCCAAATTTCAGCCTTCCACCTACACGGGAAGTTGGAGAATTAGAGATGAGTGAGTCAGCGAGTGAGTGAGTGAGTGAGTGAGTCAGTCAGTGAGGGCTGTGCCCTTTATTAGTATAGATTTCATTCATGTCTTTTCCATGTCTACAATGATCTGTGTAAGTGTAGGATGACAGGAACTGCCGAACACATAGCTAAAACAGAAACATTTTCAATGTTATACCAATAATGATGTGAAGTGTATAATGTGTGAGGACTTTAGTCCAAATATCAAATAAACATGTGCGCTTTTATTCAATAATATAACCAAAGAAAAAAAATCATTTGATTTTCATGTTACTGTCAATGAGTTAAAAGCCCAAGCTCAAATGTCAATTGACAGGAAGTTGATATGTGTTCTTCAATGGTGGAAAGGTAAGAACAGATATCTTATAACCCAAAGGTTCTGGGTTGGAGGCTGGCAGTCCACATTTTGAGTAGTGAGCTGCTATTATTATTAGTATAATATAATAAAAACATACATTTGATTAGAGTCTTTAACACCCAGTGTAAATTTTGGCTACTAGTAAAAGTTAGCGCTTTTTTTTTAATATTATTCAGTTTTATTCTGTCAGTGACGTTCACGTGGTACAACGAACTTCCCTCTCCCTCTCTCAGGTTGATGACACTTATCTCCATTCTTTTCACAAGAGCAGCGATGACTACAGTTGGTGCTGTGTTTGATGCCTGCTCAGAACTATTTGTTGTACTGGTAAGCAAAGATACAATGTCCTGTGATCGCTATCAAACTACCATGTGGCATTTGTGCTTTGACAAACAACAGATCTGCTGCGATCTCAGACATCTGGCACCTTTTTGTTGAGAACTGTGTTTTGAGTTACAACTCAGGGCAAAGACTTTCTGAGTCTATGGTCATAAAATTTACGGAGCCATTTCTGGACAAAGGCAGAACCGTAACAACAGACATCTTCTTCACAGTATTTTTGCCAGCTAATAGACTTCCCTGCACTACAACACAACTCTCCTTGGCACATTGGTAAAATGGGATTTCCACTGGCAGCTAAAGTCACTTCAGTACGCAAGCATTTTGCCACACTAGTGTTTAGATCTGACAGTGTCATACTGATGGTGTACAGCCCAAAAAGCAAAAAGCATTTGATTTTAGTCTATAACAGCCGGTGTAAAGTTTTGCTACTTGTAAAAGATATCACTGAAAGCATATAAGCAGACACACAAACACCGGTGAATCATGTATTCTTGGTATCTTGTTGTCACTTGGATTTTATGTTACTAAGTTTTATTCTTAAATAAAAGCACACTTGTTTCATTATACCTTTGCGAAAGTGTTTATTTTATATTCCAGTAACCACTTGAATGAGAGTGATTCTGTCTCTGCCTCTCGCGCACGCACAAACACACACATTCATACATGAAAACATCACTATTTGAAAACACTATGTAATTTGAACATGAGTTGCCTGTACTCTGCGTTATGGTGCATGATACTGAAAATGCAGTACAGGCAAGATCGAAAAAAAATAAACATACTCAAATGCCAACACAGCAAAATACAATTGACACAGCTGTCAAGGGCTGTTTAAACATAGCCGAGGCAACCACAGGTTCACAGCACCCTGCAGGTTTGTAGCGCCATAAAGGCAAAGGCAAGCTCACCGCCTCCTTACACAATGCATCTGTCCCCCAGTGGGTGATGCAAGGAACACTATAACAGGCACTGACCTGGCCCCAGCCCTGCCCATTTACTGTGTTGGTGTGTAGTAGAGTGGTAGCTCCCGCTTCAATAAATAACTTATTGTTTCACATTTTTATAACAGCAATTCACGTGTGTGTGTATATATATATATATATATATATATATATATATATATATATATATATATATATATATATATATATATTATGGCCCCGCCGGGCTGGAGCCCGCCGGACGCCAGGAGGACGTGAGGAGGGCTTGTGCCTCCTCCAGACCGCAGGGGCGTCCGCCCTGGTTCTATTGGGAGCCACGGTCGAGGGCATGGAAGCCCTACCCTGTAGGGGCCCGTGGTTACCGCCAGGCGGCGCCCGATGCCGGTTCATCCGTGTGGCCCTCGGCCGGGTGGAGCCCGGCCGGACGCTTAGAGGACCGGAGGAGGGCGTGTGCCTCCTCCAGACCGAGTGGGGCGTCCGTCCTGGTTAGACAGGGGCCTCGGGTACAGGGCTTTGAAGCCCAGCCTGTAGGGACCCGTGGCCACCGCCAGGCGGCGCCCGGTGCCTAATTATCCCGGGAGCCCGCACTTCCGCCACACCAGGAAGTGCCGGGGAAGACTTTGTGTGGCACCGGAGAGCTGCCAGGAAGACAGCCGACACTTCCGCCACGCTTGGGCGTGGCTAACGACGGAACACCTGGGGCTCATCCGGAGCCTTATTTAGCCGCCGCCTCCAGTCAGGTGTGGAAGTCGGGAGGAAGCAGACGGAACTGGAGAGAGGGACGGAGGCGGCCAGGAAGGCACAAAGACTGTGGGCCCTGGACTTTGGGAATCAGTGCAAGAAGGCACTGGGGTGCACGTGAGCAAACCTTGTAAATAGTGAATATAAATAAATGGTGTGTGGTGAAACAATGATGTCCGTCTGTCTGTGCGGGCCAGGTTTCACAATATATATATATATATATATATATATATATATATTGTGAGCTGGAGGGCTGATCGCACCCCAAATAGAGACAGACGCCCCTGGGAAAACCACAAACCCTGAAACACTGACTACCCTCACATTGCTCCTTATCCTTGCACTATAACACGTAATACAAGCCTCGCTGGTAATTCGCCGACTTATAAGCCTTGCACAGCGCCTATCAGTTTTGGAATTGATTGTTTGCTTTTATCTCTCTCTCTGCTCCTAGCGGAACTGTCATCTCTGACTTGTCATGGAGCAAGTTTAACCTCATGCGTTTGCAGTGTTTGAATAAAAATCCTTCTTGTTTCTACGACCTCCTGTGTCTCTGTGCAAATCTGTGACCCAAGCGTGACAAGTGGTACCAGGAGTAGTTGCACAGATGGATGGGGAATTTATTGAACAACTGGTGGTACCTGAAGCACATAGGGAAACTGTTTTGCATCTGGCACATTCACACATCTTGGGGGGGCACCTCGGTGCCGACAAAACTAGAGACCGGTTATCAAAACGATTTTATTGGCTTAATATGGGAAAAGATGTTGAACGGTTTTGTACTTCATGTCCAGACTGCCAGATCGTCTCTGCTTATAAGCCTCCTATCGTATTGTATAGTCGTATTAGTCCCAATGCAAGACGGTTCGGTTCTGTATCGATTTCAGACGCTTGAATAAGGTCTCTAAATTCGATGCTTATCCCATGCCCCGTGTCGATGAACTGTTGGAAAACTGGGTCAGGCAAGTCATATCTCCACGCTAGATCTCACGAAAGGCTATTGGTAGGTGCCTTTAGAGGCTAGCAGTTGTGAGAAAATGGCATTTGTGACTCCTGACGGACTCTATCAATTTACAAGACTCCCGTTTGGTCTTCACGGGGCACCTCTAACTTTTCAGCGTATGATGGATCAGATCCTGCGTCCTCATTATGAATATTCCGGGGCATACCTTGACGATGTTGTGATTTTTAGCAATGATTGGAAAACACACTTAGAGCGGCTCCAAGCCGTTCTTGAAAGCTTGAGACAGGCTGGCCTTATTGCTAACCCTAAGAAATGTAAACTGGGCATGTCCGAGACTCATTACTTAGGCTATTCTATGGGCAAGGGTTTACTTAGGCCACAGTTAAGGAAAATAAAAGAAATGCTTGTTTACCCGAGACCTGAGACACAGAAACAAGTACGCGCTTTTCTGGGGCTTGCTGGTTACTACAAAAGATTCATTCCAAATTTTGCACATAGAGCTGCTCCTCTTACAGAACTTACTAGAGGCAGAAAAACCACCTATCTTGTGGACAGAAAATTGCGAACGTTCTTTCAGCGACTTTAAAAAGCATTGTCTTCTTACCCGGTTCTAAGGAACCCGGATTTCACAAAAGATTTTATCTTGCAAACAGACGCGAGTGCATTTGGTGTGGGCGCAGTCCTGTCACAAATTTTTGATGGAGAAGAACATCCAATCACATATTTGAGTAGGAAATTACTTCCTAGGGAACGTGATTATTCTACAATTGAGAAAGAATGCTTAGCAATTAGGTGGGCTGTGGTAGCGCTTCGCTATTACTTGTGGGGACGGAACTTCACTTTGGTAACTGATCATGCTCCACTTCAGTGGTTGTACCGACAGAAAGATACAAACTCTCGTCTAATGAGATGGTTTCTGGGTTTACAACCTTACAGTTTCACAGTAAAGCACTGACCAGGTTCTGAACATGTCAACGCAGACGTATTATCCCAACTACATGAACATGAACTTGGTACAGAGAGTCGCTTGATTCACAGGAATGTGAATAAAGCTGAGGGGGAGGGTGTGAGCTGGAGGGCTGATCGCACCCCAAATAGAGACAGACGCCCCTGGGAAAACCACAAACCCTGAAACACTGACTACCCTCACATTGCTCCTTATCCTTGCACTGTAACGCGTAATACAAGCCTTGCGCAGTACTCCGCCAACTTATAAGCCTTGCGCAGCGCCTGTCAGTTTTGGAATTGATTGTTTGCTTTTATCTCTCTCTGCTCCTAGTGGAACTGACATCTCTGAGCACGTTTAAGCTCATGTGTTTGCAGTGTTTGAATAAAAATCCTTCTTGTTTCTACGACCTCCTGTGTCTCTGTGCAAATCTGTGACCCAAGCGTGACAATATATATATATATATATATATATATATATATATATATATATATATATATGTATATTGTGGGTGCTGGCCCGGCCACAGACAGGCAGACATGTTGGTTTCACCACACACACATTTATTATGCATTCTATGTACAAAGTCCAGTGCCACACAAACCCCACAAGTCCCCAAAGCCCTGACCTCTTCACACTGCCTTACTTTCTTTAGGCCGCCTCCTCGCCTCCTCCACCAAGCTCTGTCCTTCTCCTCATCTGACTCCAGCCATTCAATGAAGGGAGGCGGCCCCTTTTATAGCACCTGGATGTGCTCCAGGTGGGGTCCGGCAATCTTCCACCGACACGCCCCAGTGCGTGCACTCCAGGTGTCCCCTCTCTTCTTCCCCCCAGCACTTCCGGGAGTGCTGAGGTCCAGGGCTCCGAAGGCATAGGTACCACCCCCATCCAGGTAGCACTATATATAGTGGTCTTGTGCCTCCTCCAGACCGTGAGGGGGCGTCCATCCTGGTTATGTTGGGGGCCTCGGGTACAGGGCTTGGAAGCCCAGCCCTGTAGGGACCCGTGGCCACCGACAGGCGGCATCCCGATGCTGGAATATCCCGTGTGGTCCCCGGCCGGGGCTAGAGCCTGGCCGAGACGCCCACGAGGACCAGAGGAGGGCTTGTGCCTCCTCCAGACCGTGTGGGGGCGTCCGCCCTGGTTATGTGGGGGGCCTCGGGTAAAGAGCTTGGAAGCCCAGCCCTGTAGGGACCCGTGGCCACCGCCAGGCAGCACCCCGGTGCCTGAGGAACCCTGGAGCCCAGCACTTCCGCCACACCAGGAAGTGCTAGGGAGAAGAAGACAGGAGACACCCGGACGGATGCCGGGTGCACAGCCGGCACTTCTGCCACACAGGGGTGTGGCCAGGACTGATTGCCGGGAAGCAGCTGGAGCCCATCCGGGTTCCCATTTAAGGGGCCGCCTCCCTCTAGTCGGTAGTGGATGTCGGGTGGAAGAGGACAGAGGTGGCGAGAGGACGGGAGGCGGTCGAGAGAGGCACGGTGACTGAGAGTGTGGCCTGGACTTTGGGGAATCGGTGCAAGAGGCACTGGGGTTTGTGCACATTTTGATTGTAAATAATTGTGTAAATAAATAGTGTGTGGTGGAACCTACGATGTCCGTCTGCCTGTGTCCGGGTCCCAGTCCACAATATATATACACACTGTATATATTATACATATATAAATGAAAGACCTGTGTGTGTGTATATGTGTGTGGAGAAATTTGCTCTTCTCATGCTCAACCATAGCCACTTTAAATTTTTTTCAGCCCTTACATGCACCTCACCTCTCACTACAAAAGCCCTGAGTTTAGCAAATGCCCCTGCCCAACAACAATGTTGTGCTAATGACACAGATGAAGAGACACAATGTCAAAACGCCAAGGCTCAACAATGTGCAAATGAAACACCTCAGCAACAGTAGGCAAGGCTTGAAATTTTTACTAAAAACATTTGTCTATCTAGAGGTATTTTCTCGAGACAAAGATTAATAGGACTCATATGCCAGTGATACGGCTAAGATTTGGTATCACCAGTGTCTTCTTATGAAAGCCAGTGGAGCAGTAAACACAGGTGGGTCCATGTCCTCTGCATTGGGTCATTCTTAAGAGTCAGCTGCCACCTCTCTCAAGTTCATGAATATTGTAAAACTGCTAGGGAGTTTTTGGGTTGTTTTTTGTCCTGAAGACCACATGCAGTACACACACACACACACAAAAATATATATATATATATATATATATATATTGGTTGGGACACTTTGATAGAGTCTGTTTTGGACACTATCTCCCCTGGAATGCTAGAGGGCTGACCTCCTGGCTTGCAGCAGAGTCAAAGGTTTGAAGCATTGAAGCTCAACCCTGCTGGGGCCCATGGCCTCTGCCAAAGGGTGCCTGAACAATTGCCGAGCCCTGTTTGGCAGCACTTCTGCCAAACCTGGAAGTACTGCCGGAAGAAGCTCATTGGACTGGGAGAGTCTGCTGTGGGAGGAGTGCAGGTGGAAAGAGAAGAAGAAGAAGAGGGTTTTTTGCTGAACTGTGAGGAACAATAGAAAAGCACTTTCTTATGTGAATAAACGTGTGCTGTGTGACAAACTTGTGTTTCTGTCTGTCTGTGTCAGGGTTGTGGCGGCTGGAGCACCCTGAGATTTCACAATATTTATGTGGTAATTCTAACATGAAGAAAGAAAAAATAACACTAAAGAAAGAATTCACTTACTTTCCTCTAGTATTGGCTGACACTCACAATAATACAATTTAGATATAAGGCTCCTGGCAAAGCATGCAGGCATGGGGTTCCTGTAGTCAGCTCTGTCCAATTCGTGAGTGCGGGAGGCATTTTTCTGGGCATGGGCAGGATTGATGTCTTCCATCCATCCGTAGGTAAGCTTCAATTTTTTACTGTAGTTGCCTGAGCTTTATACTTTTTTCAGTCTCAGTTTCACAATTCTAAAACAACAGCATTCCATTTCCAAACATGGGATGTGATCCTTTGGAGGCGCAGTTCAGTTTTAAATTGCACAGTGTAATTGATAACCATAAATTGAATATCTAACCAAGGGGTACATCTTCTCTCTTTGAATAGCCTGCCTGTGTTGTTTCCATTTGTTTCTTCTTATCATTGTTTCACTTTTTCCCTGTCAGTTTGCTTATGTGGCTTAAAGGTCTTCAGCTATGCCTATTCATGGCCCCAGTTATCCATCTTAAGTAAAATAATGTAAAGTGGAATAAAATCACAGATCACAGTGGGTACGTTTTAAACCTTTGGCTATATTCCAGTCCAGTTTTTCACCACTACAACGACTGAACCTGAATATCTTAACAATAATTGAGATCAATCTTGCTCTAAATTATACCACTGTAAGGACTGAACCATTCCTACCAGGTTCTGGCAGCCCTGAAAGGAATTTAAACTAATCTGACCAAAATCTCCCCATTATATTAACCTCCTAAGACCTCTTGAGTTTTGTGTCAGGTAGTTGGCTTTTAGTTGCTACAATCTTTGTTTTTGTAGGCCAGGCATAATGCTTGTGAATGCTAAGATTGTTTCTGCCTTGCACCCTCTGCTTAATGGGAAAGGCTCCAGACTCCCTGCAACCATGCTCAGGAATAAGTGCGCTTACAAGATAGTATGGTATGGATAGAATACTTTTCACAGGTGGCTAAACTGATAATTATATCTCAAAAGGTTTCTCTCTCTTATCCTTTTGTGATGGCTCTGGAAAACACTTCCAAATCCTTTCATTTATACAGTGCCTTGGTGGATGATCATGCAACATTTAGCAATAGCTGCATCAGATGAAATTAGACAACTGGTAATTTCTAATGGTCTTGTTACTTGTCAGTGAAGCTACGTTTAAGTTAAGAAAATAACATGTTGACTATAAGGTGTCAAGCACCTGTTTCATATATTGTTACAAGTACAAACACACTGTTTAGTTTATCTGAATTTGAATATTATACAGTCCACTACTTATTACAATATCTTAGTATTTGTTTTTACATTTTCATGATCTCCCAATATTCTTACATTTATTTGCATGTATCTCACTTTCCTCAGTCTCTCTTGAATTTACACATAATCATCTTTTGAGTCATCATCATGTGTTTGCTTCTCTAAACATTCTGCTGAAAAAGGCACTTGCATGCTAAACTCCTGTTTAAATAATGTGGAGCCGACCCGGACACAGACAGGAGCACATGTTCTTAATCACCACCACATGTTTATTATTTACAATATTTACAAAAGTCCAGTGTCACTCAGACACAGAATAAAGTGCACAAACCCCAAACGCACAGTCCTGGCCTCACAATGCCTTTCTTCAGGCCTCCTCCACACACCTCTCGTGCCTTGTCCTTCTTCCACCCGACTCCAGCCTTGAATGAAGGAAGACGGCCCCATTTATACACTCCCGGACGAGCTCCAGGTGATTCCTGGCATTTCCCTCTTGGCCACGCCCCAGCGTGGCGGAAGTGCCGGCTGTTTTCCCAGCAGCTCTCCGGGTGTCCGTCTAATTCTTCCCCCCAGCACTTCCTGGTGTGGCGGAAGTGCTGAGGTCACAAGTCCCCAAGGCATTGGGGCGCCTCCTGGCGGTGACCACGGGCCCCTACAGGGTGGGGCTTCCATGCCCTGAACCTGTGGCCAACAAAGCAACCAGGAAGGTGGCCCCCACGTGATCCCAGATGGGCACAAGCCCACTTCCGGTCCTCCAAGGCGTCCTGGCCGGGTCGTCGCCCCTGGCATCCGCGACAATACAAATGATCAAAAATAATGCTTGCTTTCCTTTATGAACAGTTTTATTAATTTAAAAGATGCATCTTATCTACATATAATTCTGATTTCTATACAAATTAAGTAATACAATTCTTATTTAATAACATGTAAAAGCACTATTTTTTTTACCACAGTACACCAGTTTAATGTGAATAAGACATGTAAGCAACACACGTGACAAAGTGTGTGAATGTAACCAATGTTCTTAAGTGTGCCATGATCTGTGAGGGTTAATCCATCTATATATATAATTCACTAAGGCAAGACACCCATGGAAAGCACGCCGGAAGGGACGTAGATTCACTAAGCCGCCGACAAGTAAGACACCTATGGCGCACACAGGAAGAAGCCACGCCGGAGGTGAATCGCCATATGCAGCGTGTAAAATGGTTTGCGAGGGGTATCCCATGGGATCCTTAAAACAATCCTTTACAACTGAGGTTAAAACACAATGAAGTAAGCAGTCTTTAAAAACTGAGTTTTTTCGGTTACGACGCACAACCGCGTGGACCATAGCAAACTGTTTTACACGCTACATACAGCAATTCGCATCCGCGACAAACATGCGTCTTCTTAGATGCTCCTGCAGGAACACGGAAAGTCTACGTGAGTCACAGGTGCATCTGGACTGTGCAAAGATGACAACGACTCAAGTGACGAGTTGGAGGTGGGCACATGAGTGATGGCGGTCCGCCAGTTTTCAGTCATGGACAATTTTGTGTTGGTTCGCTTCGTGCATTGTTACAATGTTGCTTTTCTTGCTGATTTATTACATTCCTGATTTTTCAAATGTTAATTTTCTCCCTGTGCTTAAAAATCATTAAAAAACCGGCCTGATTATGCGGCGTATGGTACACCACGGGTTGGCCATACAAATTATTTTATTAAAAATGGGTGTTTGCTGAAGCCACACAAATAAGTTGACAGAGAGATGAGATGAGTCAAATGTTACACAGTGCTGATTTGCCCTGTTTGGTGATATTCACCATATAGCCAAGGGCCGCTATTTAGAGTAAAACATGTAAGTCAGCTGACAGGGAAAAATTGAAAATATAAGGTGAGCTATTAAAGAAGAGTATGACTTGCAGTAACCATGTGCTATTTCCTATTTATGCTATGACAACAAAAATTTGTACCCATGTTTGGAGGATGCATACTTGAAGAGATGGCATAAAAATATGACTAACCGCATTGAACCTCAGAACTCACATATGGACGAATGGAAGAAATTTATTCTGCCTGTGCCTAGGACAAAATGCCTTTCCACACTCTCACTCTCAAGTTGGACAAGTGCTGATTGCAGGAACCACCAACTGCATCATGCATTCACCAATAGTTCTTCTTCGACTATTATATTATTGTGAGTGTTAAACCGATAGTAAGCAGAATCTAAGTATAATCTTCCTTTAGTGTTACTAATTCTTTCAGAATTACCACTGTAGCACTAGGGAAAGATATAACATGTATTTGCTTAGTAAAGGCTGCAATCTCTAGTGAACCTTTGCCTAGGTCGTGTGCATCCCCTGCTGGATATAGTGAACCACAACACATGAACACGCCAGTACATTTCACTGTAGGCTATGCATTAGCCCTTCCCCAATTAGCAGGCTGCAGTGAAGACAGCATCTACTGCATTAGCTGTGGAAATAAGACTGAAGATTGCAAGTCACCAACATTTAGCCCCTCCCTCAAACAGCCAGCTCACAGTATTGGCGATGCTGCAGCAAGGTGTACTTGAAAGACTGTGTAAAAAGATCAAGGGCCTCATGTATAAATGGTGCGTACGCACAGAAATGTTGCGTAAGAACTTTTCCACGTTCAAATCGCGATGTATAAAACCTACACTTGGTGTAAAGCCACGCACTTTTCCACGGTACCTCATGCCTTGTCGTACGCAAGTTCTCCGCTCGGTTATGCAGGCTGGCGGCACCCAGCGTCAAAGCAATGGTACTGTTCTTTTGTGATTACTCATTATTTTCATGACGCGGCTTTATAAATACACAGAAACTAACCGCATATTGTTTATTAGTGTAATGCATCTGATTGTAATTAACTCATAACAATATAATGGTCCAGGGAACAGCCATAGTATTCCAAATACCATAACTGCTCTCACTTCTACTTCTTCTTCTTCTTCTTCTTCTTCTTCTTTCAGCTCCTCCCGTTAGGAGTTGCCACAGCGGATCATCTTTTTCCATATTACTCTCACTCGGAGTATTTATATCACTGTATCTGAGTGTGAATCACAGCAGCAGCTGATCGGAAAGAGAATTATCGGTATACAGCTTCAGGGACACGCTGTCTCAGCCACTGCAAAATGTTTTAAAGCCTTTCCTGTACAGACCTTGCGGTTCAGAAACAGTTTCATCCCAAGAACTTTAAATGCACTCAATCAAATGCTCCTTGTAGAACTGTTTGTACTTATAAGTACAATCACCTCACTGTAAACTTGCACTACAGTTATAATATTACACAACCTGAGTCACTTTATAAAGCGTATTTACATATGATGACGATATCATTTTAAGGTGAAATGCAGCAAAATATGTTTGTTAAATTATACACATAAAACTTTAACTTCATTTAAATAATCTATATTCTTCACTGGGAGTGTCGTGAAGGATAGAATAATTAAACATGTACTACGAAGATATTTCAATGTTCTTTAAACGTTTTGAAGAATCGGCGCTAAGCTTACAGATGGCTTAACGTCTATTACAGAGCTGATTGTATGGCGATCGGTTACTTGGGGAAAGAAAAGCACTGACTACAGTGACGGCTACGCCAATATATATTGAATATAAAACAGAAAGAGAAAATAACAACACAGCAAAAAACGCAGCAACAAATTTCGACAAAAGATAAATGCTTGTCATGAGCACGAGGCTCATGAAACACATGTTTAATAATGTGCTTTAGCTCCTATCATCATGAAAATGACATCACGTATACATCTCAGTATGTTAGTTATTCAGAGAGCCGTATTATCACGAATGTAATGGATTCTGTGTCCAGTTGGAGGAAGAGAGCCAGTTTAAGAAGCAAGTAGTGATTCACACACATAGATCACATACAAGTAGAAGATCAAATACAAAACAAAGCATTTAACGTGCTACTTTAATTACGATGTGATTTGAGAAACTGGTTAATTAAACGATTTTAAGATGAAGTGTATGATGTTCTACTTTAATGACAAAATAAACTACGTGATTAAAGTGGATATGTCGAGATTGAAGTTGACATTTTGTGCTTTTTCCCCACCGTGTGCCTTTTTTCTCTGTACCCTAATAAACTTTCATATGACACTCAGACGGTGGGCTACAACTGTTCTTTTCACAGCAACTTTGATATGTGACTTCTTTTTTATTTCCGGCACTGTGCGATTTTGTGAATGTGAGCTTTCAAGTTTCTCCAACACGCTATGTCACTCGATCAACTTCATTTTGTTGATTATACCACGGTTTATTTGAACAAATAGTATGTTTTTCCTTTGCCTCCACTTGGTATTCGCTGAAATTCTTATATTTTCCCCGTGCTTTTCCCATTGTCTTTTCACAGAAGGCTGCGCTTAAGGGCGTTTTATATTGATTTGCATATTCAAATAGGCGTAATTCTGGGAGGATTTGGGTCGTTACATAATGCGTGTGCACGAGCGTTAGTTTTCACGCTGATCGGGATTTATGTAACGAAAGAACGTGGAAGTTGGAGTACGCACAGATTCCTGCATCTGGATTTGTTTTAACCCGTGACACAGAGAGATCAACTTTTGGAAGTCAAATCAAAAGAAAAGAATGACAGAATAGCATGAAGGTTATTAGTTAGACAACCATGTTCTGTGGGGGTCCCGGTAGAAATTAAGAAATTCCAATCCATAAGTTTATTAACAAAGTTATTATTTTCCTTGTATTTACTGTAATCTTTGAAGATGAGAAGCAGCCAGTGTCAGAGAGGTGGCCTTTGGGGGTGGCATCTAGGGCACTCACCCCAGGCCCCGCGCCTGAGGGGGGCCCCGTGATAGGAGATTCTTTTGTCACCGGTAGCTCATCATACAAATATGCGGGGTCTCTGCAAGACATTCAAATCCATTATAGACTGAAATACGGTATGTGGTGGATTTCTTCGGAAACCACTCATAAACGATGACTTGTTACTTTAGAAGTCTTTCCCGGCATCTATACCAATAAACAAGAAAGCTCTTAGCACAACATTTTTGGTTTCAAAATACCGTAATAATTACGCCCTTCAGTTTCGGATTTCCACTGGGTCAGCAAAGAAGGCGACGCTAATACCATGCAGGTGTCTCCAAATGGCCTTATCTTGACTCTTCCTTCTTGTCGAAATATAGAGTGAGAAATCATGTTTTTTGCTTTTGGGTGAAAAAAGTGGTCCTCGGCAGGGAGTTCCTAACGGACGCCTCTGAGTCATCCTCTCCAAGAAATAGCTCCTATCTCCTACACACCTTGTGCTTGTAGCACCACAGTTTGGCTTCGGAATTCAGACCTCGCATAGTGAGATATGGATACTTAATATTATGATTAGTGCGTGAGTGTCTTCCAAGTGCTGCCTCGAAAGCGTGAAAGCGCTACGTTATCAGACGAAAGAAGTCAGGGAGGCGCTGTTGACTGTCACTGACACCGCTAGTGATCCGCTAGTGAAAAGTGAATCCAAATGTCTTGCCAACTATGAACTAGGAAGCTTCGAGTTTATTCTGAGCTTAATCATATGGTATGACATTTTATTTTGCTTCCGTTTTTTTGTTTATTGGGCAAAGAATAACAGTGACCGCCATGAGTGGCACAGACAGAGACAGATTCCGTAAATACGAATGTGGGGCGGCGAAAGCTAAGAAACGGAAAGATAAAGAAGATTTCATTCAGACGCAAAAGGGATCTCCGGACAAGTTTGTTGTACCTATAAAGTCAGAGGATAAACGCCACAAACTTGAGAACGGGGATGAGGATTTGTCCATGAGCAACCGCCGTGATGTGACATCTGACCAAGTTCCGATACCAAGTTGTGCGTCCAATGAAAAAAGCAAACTAGCCGGCAACGAAAGTGCTTCAGCACCCTCTTGTAATGATGTGCTACTGCCCACGAGCAACAAGGAAATTGGTGCACCTCTCTCTGCTGACAATGTTATTGCAACAGACACAGCAGAAAGTGAGTACCTGTCTTGTAAAAGTGGAAACGAAACTGGAAGAATTTATCTGCGTACTTCTTCTGACACTTTTCTTGAAACGATGAGCACACTATTCGAGGACATTTATGATCCAGGTTATTGGGAACATGTTAGCAGTGATGTGCGTGACATATTAGTGGAAAAGGGTCCAATCTGGTTACCAAATGACTTTGAATACCCAAAGAATGAAGGTAACAGACATTTTTCAAAAAATTTTTTTACACGGAGGATGCCAAATGGAGAAACAGTGGATAGGCGATGGTTAAGTTATTCCAAGACCAAAGTCAGAATATTTTGCTTTCCTTGTAAGTTGTTTGGCACGGCAGCTACTGGAGGCCAATTAGCAAACGAAGGCTGCTGCGACTGGAAGCATCTTGGCGATAAACTTCAGCAGCACAAGGTTTCTGCAAATCACGTTAAGTGTGTGACAGCGTGGTTGGAATTAGCTCTGAGAATGTCCAATGGTAGCACAATAGATAAAATGATGCTAGAACAAATTAGAAAAGAAAAACTGCATTGGCACGCAGTCTTAACAAAAATTCTAGCGATTGTACAGTACCTTGTCGAAAACAATAGCGCATTTCGTGGGAGAACGGAGAAACTTTATGCGCCAAACAACAGTCAGTTTTTAGGCTTAGTTGAGATGTCTGCCCAGTTCGATCCAACCATCCGAGAACATCTTCGACGAATTAAGAACGCAGAGGCTCATGACCATTACCTTGGGCATAGGATCCAAAACGAGCTTATCGATCTGATGGCGTCAGCAGTAAAAGGGAAAATTATTGATAAAGTGAATAAACTTGCTAAATATTTTTCTGTCATCCTTTACTGCATGCTTGATGTTAGCCACAAAGAGCAGATGTCCCTTATACTGCATTTTGTGGACGTATCAGATCCAGAAGTGAAGGTGGTGGAGCACTTCATCGAATTTCTGGATGTGGACAACGCAACAGGAAAGGGGTTGTCAAAGTCTCTTCTCGCCGCACTGGAGAACCTTGGTCTGGACATCGCCGATTGTCGTGGCCAGAGGTACGAGAATGGTGCAAACATGAAGGGAAAGCACAAAGGTGTTCAAGCGCACATTCTTCGCTTGAATAGTCGAACATTTTACACTCTGTGTGCGCGCCATAATCTTAGCCTTGTTTTAGGGGACATGGCTAAATGCAAACCCCAAGCAGTGACATTGTTTTGGTGTCATACAGAGAATATATAAATGTTTTGCTGCGTCGGCTGAAAGGTGGAAAATTTTGGAAGAAGCCATGCCTTTCATGACTACAAAATCACTGTCACAACCATGGTGGGAGTGCCGCCTCGAAAGCGTGAAAGCTCTTCGTTATCAGACGAAAGAAGTCAGGGAGGCGCTGTTGACTGTCACTGACACCGCCAGTGATCCGCTAGTGAAAAGTGAATCCAAATGTCTTGCCAACCATGAACTAGGAAGCTTCGAGTTTATTCTGAGCTTAATCATATGGTATGACATTTTATTTGCTGTGAATTCTGTCAGCAAAACTTTGCAATCAGCTGACATGCAGCTCGATGTGGCAATACAGCAAATCAAAGGCCTTGTTACTTTCTTGAAAAAGTACTGGGAAACCGGATTCTCCGATGCTATAATCATAGCAAAGGAAATTGCGTCCGAAATGAACGTAGATCAGAAAATCAAGGAACGAAGAGTCAGACGCAAGAAAAAAACAATTCGATTATGAAAGTAACGACGAATCAACATTTTCGTTTATGGATAGTAGATCATGCACTTACCTCAATGGAAAAAAGATTCCAACAGCTGGAAGAGTATGCTTTAGTCTTTAGATTTCTGTACAACTTGAAGAGTTTGCAGGCATTGAACGACGATGATTTGTTAAAGTGCTACATGGATTTGGACAACATGTTATGCTCAGAAGACTCACGCTATTTGGATGGAATTGACTTGTGCGGAGAATTGAAGATTTTTCGAGAAATGCTTCCTGATAACATCAATACAGCTCAAGAGTGTCTTCGGTATATTTGACCCATTCGAGATTCATTTCCCAACATTGTTGTTGCGTACAGAATTATGTTGACAATTCCTGTGACCATTGCGAGTGCGGAAAGAAGCTTTTCAAAGTTGAAACTTATCAAAAATGA